>NC_072733.1:152860797-153110797 GCF_026930045.1 Uloborus diversus
CTGTTATCCGAAATTTGTAAAACAGTCATCAGGCACATCTTCCTTATCACAAGCATTTTTTTGGACTAGTCATTTCCTATCTTCAAAGTTAATTCCTTCATCTATTACCGACAAAGCTACTAGTTTATCCCCTAAATACCATTAAGTGATTTGTGAATTTTCCAATCACTGCTTCTGCTGCATGTTTGTCATCATTTTGTACGCTGCTAGTTTTTCAGATATATTATATTATTCAAAGGAGCTTCAATTGGGTTGCTGCGAAAAACCATATCTTCATACAGCATTTAATAGTAAAACAGCTTTGTAAAACAGTATTGAAGGGCTTTCTTTTCATGTAAGGTCAATTTAAATTGTTTCCTAAAGATAAAAATTTTCAAACAAAAATTCCTTTTGCCACCTACGTGACTCAGGTATAAGCTCCAGGTTGCCGAAAACATATCCCTGTAAGAGGAAATTCACCAGGAAATATTATTACAAGTTACGAGAATTCTCTGTAATCTTTCTCAATTCCGCTTTTTACGAACAATAATATGTCATCAACTCCATCTTTTAGAATTTAAGTGGTATGTGTACTTGATTGAAATGTTATAAGTTCTGAATGATAGAGATCTTTCCATAAAGTTTTGAAGCGCTTAAATAATTGAATATCTGATCTAGAACTAAGAAAGGCAAGAACTTCTCTTTAAGGACATACTCTGCAGTACGATTTCCAGTGCATGATGATGGCAATACAAATGCAATATATCACCGTTCAGGTTTTGCTCTAAAAAATTGCATGCACAATTTATACGGTTGGTATTGCAAGTCGTTGTATCAAACTCTACAGTTAGAGCAGTTAGCATAAAGAGCTATCATCTAAGATATCATATACAACTGAAGAAATATCTAAGGAATTCTGAGTGGCTAGGTTAGGATAGGTACCCATTTCGGTTTCTAAATCTTGTGAATCGCAAGAATTTGATAATAAAGGACTATGTAATGAAATAGAAAAAAATTAATTTATAGATTTAAACATTGTTCTGATCTGAATATTTTTTTTAATTTATATTTTAGCTATGCAAAATACAGTATATTTTTATGTTAGGAGTAATCAAGGATTTTTCGAAATTTATATTTTAAAAATTAAAAATTGCATAAGCATTTAGGTATGTTTATAACTAAAGAACAGTGAGTTAAAATATAATTGCAATGACTTATATTTATAGCATTGAAATCTTGCGATTCTATTTGCCACACCTATTACATACACAGGGAATTTTGTAAATCAACACCCCCAAAGCCTGGAGGAGGCAATTTGTTGTTGTCAAAGATCATTCATTAATGGCCTAGGCCATTCAATAATGGCCTATGGAGTCCCTCGTGTACATCTTGGTGGGAGGAAACGTTCCCCTCCCGCCTGGTTGGAACAAGCGCAGAAAAGCGGTGCTTGACCCAAGGCCATTGGTGTACATGTACCCTCTGTAACATGTTAAATTTTACAGAATGAAAGTGAGAGAATGGTCAGTCTGGAATTAGCATCAGCTATTAAGGTTCAAAATTACTTTAAATATAAAACGTTAGAATATTTTTACATAAAAATGAGAAAATCCGCAATTTTTTCTTCGAAACTCAAAGAAGGCGGTCCTAGGGGCACGTGTTAATATTCATGGATTGACTTAAAATTTTGCAAAGATCATTTATTTGTATAATGGAACAAATTGAGGGGGCGTCGCGTAAAATATCTGCAACTTCAAAAATAAGGACCACCCTAATATATATATATATATATATATATATATATATATATATATATATATATATATATATATATATATATATATATATATAATTTGTTTTTGAGTTTGCGTGTAAGTGTAAGTTTTAACTCCAGTATATTGAGTGTGAAGAAAGGTCGATTTTTAAATTTGAAGTTAAACAGCTTATTTGTGAGCTGCAATAAAACTTTTAAACATTAATGGTTAAAATAAAACATTCACAGAGCCTTACATACAATCTTTTCTACTAATGTTCTTGTATTATGTATTAGCACAAAAGCTTCGGAGTACTTGGCCATGAATTATCTAAAAGGTAGAGCGAAAAAAAAAATCGACTTTGATTTTCCAATTTCTCGACACACTTTCCCTTTCCTATAAGCGCTAAAAGGAATGAAAAATCCAATTAACTAGCGAAAGCGCGGTTGACAACGTTGCACTTTGGAAAGCAGTGAAAAAATAACTTAATACATCTCAGTTGTGTGATGTAACCAAATGAAACGAGACATCTGTGTACATTCTTTTAGAGATACCAATTGAGATCGTAAGAATTAAACGTCTCTTTTGGAAGTTTAAAATGAAAAGCTTTACTGCAGTTTTAACTGAACTGACTTCTCATACTTTCGAGGAACTTGGAAGCTTTTACTTTTTTCATTGTCTTATGTTTCTGTATAAAAACAGGTATAAAAAGAAGTACTTTGAAATGTTGGCCAGTATGGATTATTTCAGTAATCAGTAAATGTTGAGAAATGTGGATAAAAAGTGCTCATAAATAATAGAGAGGAATCTCAAGAAAGGGATCGATAAGAGTAAAACAAATTAAGAAGTTTTGAGAAAAGTTTTTCTACAGTAGGTTTTGAATAGCTTCAGTAGCTTTATTTCATAACTGAACACATTTTATCTTTAGCTTGTAAACTTATTAATTATTACTAAAAATGAAACACACCAGCAAAACACTGAAATTGAGGTCGAATTGCAAAAAAAAAAAAAAAAAAGTACACAAACTGACTTTGTATTTACATAAAATAAATAGATAATAATATCCCCCATTTCAAATGCTTTGTGTTTAAGACGAGAAAATTACTTTTACAATCTGAAGTAGGTAAAAAACAAATGTTTTGAAAATTTATTTAGATATCTGAATGTAAGCAGAAAAATAATGCATTGAAAAAGAAATTTTACTGCATGAACCCTATTTCTTCGGATATCAAGGAGCATAAAAGTTTGAAAATTACACAAGTTTTTATAATTTTTCCTGAATTCTAAAAATTATATACTTTAATACAGAAGTAAACACAAGAAATTGCGACAGAAATTAATAAATAAATACACAATTCAAATGAGAAACATGAAACGAAACAACAAATAACTAAGTTATCCGCTAATGGAAAATGATGAGAACAGAGATAAACGGAGGGAGACGCAAGCACACAATGTGTAACATTGGTAACACAAATTATCCCGAAATAAAAACAAATCAAAAGGGGTTTTATGAAAATATTTTTTTCAAATTTTGATGCCAAGAAAAATCAAAATAATGAATACATGGGCATTGCAATGGAGAAATATATTATTTATATTTTCATTAGACGTTTCAAAAGAACGTCACGCTTAAAAAAAGCGTTTCGAATATTCTTTGTATTTTCTTTTAATTGTTGAAATAAGATTAAAAAAAACTTCGATAAGCATATTGTATTAAATAGAATAATAGTTTAAAAAACTAAAAAAACATGCTTTAGTAGCAAAATGAACTAAAAAGTTAAAAATAATCTTCGCATGACAAGTATATAAAGTAATTGATCAAACACTTCATTTTACTGTAATAGAAAACGAGCTGATGTGTGCATCACATGACTTCCTTTTACTCCAATTTAATGTCATTTCCCCATTATTCGCTATTTTAATGTGATTCAATATTTATTCTCTAAATATCACCAACAATGGCCAAATTGAAACCCAAAAAAAAAAAAAAAAACTCCGCCAAATTTGTCGCCAAGTTGGCGACAAAACTTGGCGACCAAAAGACTGGCGATATATCGCCGTGTCCGACAAATTATAACGCCACTTGAGTTTACATCGAAATTAACAATGATTTCCCCCCAAAAAGGTGCAAAAGACCCCCTTAGGAACATCCGAAAGTAACCAAAAGGGGAGGTGCACAACTAGACCCCACTACGAGTCTATGTACCAAATTTCAACTTTCTAGGACATACCATTTTTGAGTTATGCGAGATACATACGCACATACGCACATACGCACATACACACATACGCACATACATACAGACGTCACGAGAAAAGTCGTTGTAATTACCCCGGTGATGGTCAAAATGGATATTTCGCGTGTCTATACATTCTTAGGCACTTTTCCGCATGTGGTCGAATCGAAAAAAAAACTCAACATTCATTTGGGGGTGAGCAAAATGGAAATTAAGGGCGATTTTTGAGTGAAAATTTTTTCGCGAATACAATACTTCCTTTTTTGTAAAAGGAAGTAAAAAGCGTGGGGGGGCTTCTTATCAACTGTCTTAAATTTCTTCCACTTGTTATCCATGCAAAAATGTAAATAGGCAGCCCCCCACGCTTTTTTTTATTACAGTAAAATTAAGTGTTTGCTCAATTACTTTATATACTTGTCATCCAAAGATTATTTTTAACTTTTTAGTTCATTTTGCTACTAAAGCGTGTTTTTTTAGTTTTTTAACTATTATTTTATTATAATGGAATCTATCTTAATATTCTGTTGCATTATTTGCATCAGACATTTTGAATGCTTTTTGGTAAATTCATGTGCAAACATTGTTACAATCCGCAGCTCTGATTTATACGTTGTAAGTAATTCTAATAAGCCAATGGCTATTTGTTCAAAGGAAAGTTGGACACACAAACATACCCACAAACATACAAGTTAAGCTAATAAAGGCGAATTAATTAGAATAAACTTATAACTTATCGTTAATAAATTAATTTGATTATAGAATATTGCATTGTTATCGGGTCTGAGGTTGCATTCCAAATTTTAAAAGAATCCGATCACAAAAAGTGGACGAAAATGGAGTTGCAAGATTATAAATTTAATTTCGGTGTAGACGGGATTAGAACGCACGCCCAATGAATCCCGGAGGTGGACGTTAGCGAAGACCCGCGCCTTAGACCGCTCTGCCACGAATGCTCATAAAGTGGTGGAATGTACTAACAGTAATAAGCCACTAGCTCTTAGTTCAAAGGAGAGTTACTGACAAACATACGAGTGAAGTTAATAAAAGCGTGTAAAAAAAAAACATCGTATCTGTATGGAGTAAGCTAAAATATCTCTACCCTAATGTTATTCAGAACGATGGAGAAAACTAAGGAAAGTTAGAGGATTTGGTTTGAATCCCGAATCAAATGCCCAAATAGAAACAGTTTTAAAGAAACTTTCTCTCCAAAGTTAATTTTTTGAACGGTTCAAAATTAAACAAAAATTTGAGGACTAAAAACACTTTTCTTTCTAACAAAGATCTTTGTAGCAAAAGAGAGCCGGTCTGAAAAATGAAACATTAATATAAAATGCCCTAGTTAACATCTTTCGAGCAAAACAGTTCCAGTCAAAATCAGAATAATTTAGTGTCGTTAATGTAAAAAATCACTGTGTTTACATACTATAAGCAGAAATTTGAAACGATTTTTCAGTCCAAACTGAAACATTTTAACTAAAATTTCATTTACAGTCCTACTGCATGTGCTTTAAGCGTATGTGAATCAATTATTTCAGAAAGGGCATGGGTACTCTCTTAAAAAATTCCAGCGATTTTAACTCAGAGTGAGTAAATTTTCACTCCTTTCCAGTGTCGAAAACGCACTTTCCTTATAGGAGTGAATTTCATTCCTTTTGCGGAGCGGTTATTTTCACTCCTTTTGGATAAGCTTATTTCACTCCCTTTTGATAAGTGTTTTTCACTCTTTTTAAGACTAAATTAATATCCTAAATGAGTGGTTGCTTTCTGTTTTGGAAAGCCGCTATTTCACTCTTTTTTTAGAATAAAATAGGTAAAATCATTTCACTCTCCTTTGGTGAAATTGTTTTTTAAACGTGTTTTCATGTGCTTATGCTGTGTATTTGAATTTAAAACTGTTTTTAAAACTTATTTCATTTGAAAAAAAATTAGTTTTTTAATTTAAAAAATGAAAAAAAAAAAAATGTTTTAGTGTTTCCGAAGAGGATGCACAAGAACTGTATGGCAAATACGAAGAATTTTCTTTTTTATTAAAACTTTAACTGGTAATATTTCTTGAACTACTGGTACATCGTTACAAATCACCCACGTGCAATATTACGTACATTTCCGAATCTAAAGATTGAAATAAAACTAAAAAACCCACACAGTTCCAAATAAATAGATTTAAAATTTTGAAACTCTATATTGATATTCTCGGTGTGCCT
The DNA here is from genome assembly GCF_026930045.1 of Uloborus diversus. NCBI lineage: Eukaryota > Metazoa > Arthropoda > Arachnida > Araneae > Uloboridae > Uloborus > Uloborus diversus. The sequence continues at coordinate 152,866,972 of NC_072733.1, forward strand.
TTTAACATTAATAATGTTTTAAAAGTTACATCAGTTCAAATTAATTTAAAAAGTCACTCATAAATTGTGACAAGATACGTTTGAATTCAATTTTGTTTCTTCGAGGCCATTCATTAATTACGTAAGGACAATTTTGGCAATTTTTGACCTTCCCTTCCCCCTATGTAAGGGTATGTAAGACTCCCCCCCCCCATCTTAGGTAAGATTCTTTTTTTCTTCACAATAATAAAATAACAAATATTACATCACTGGGATCGTTCTTAAATTAACTATCATTTTTTTAAAAAATTTTTTAAGGAATCTAGACCGAATGTTTTTTGACAAATAATTTTTGTATATGATGCGATAATAATTAACCTTCCTGAAGCAAATGAAATATAATATTTGCCAAACCACTTGACCGCGGATTTCTAATATAAAATATCGGCTTGGAAAATATTACGTAAGAATGGATCTACCCCCCCCCTCCAAGCAAGGGTATGTAGAGAATTTTCCACCCCCTCCCCCTCAGGACCCTGAATTAATGAATGGCCCGTTACACATATGAATGAGTGTATTATACAAAGTTTATGATACTCTAAAGTTTAATATACACAAAAACAATGTTTGATTAATTTAAAATATACGCAGTAGTTGGAGCTCCGACCATCGGGAGCGGATTCGGTATCCGACCTATAGATTTGCGCATGGTCGGGTCTGTAACACCTGCCTAAAATATATATACAGTACACACTCACCAAAGAAGGTAACGACTGTTTCAAATGTCATATTTTTGATTCGATGATCGAAATAAAATTGTTGATGAAAGTTTCATTCATTTGGAAGAAAAAGTTATAAAAAGTTCGCCGTAACATTGCACGTGGATGATTTGTAATGATATACGAGCAGTTCAAGAAATATTAACAGTTACAAGTTTTAATAAAAAAGAAAATTCTTCGCACTTACCATGCAGTTTTTGTGCACTTCCTTCAGAAACCTCATTCGGCAACAAATATTGTTTAAATTCATTAAATGAAGACATTTAGATAGCGACATCCACTTGGTACTCGCGACCAACGTTGGGTAAGCCTAACGTGGAGGTATAGAAGATTCTCCCTAAACAAAATCACGTGACAGAATCGAACCAATGAAAATGTTTTTGAGTCCTTCTTTTAAAGAATGTTTTTATATTTCGCTCATCAACGGAGTGTTTTCGAATTTCACGCGAATAAAGAAAAGTTTTAGTCTTGGTTTTTTCGTAAAGCGTCTTTTTTCGATAAAGCTAGCACTCAGAACGAATGAATGCACCCGCAATAGATTTCACTCTTTTTAAGAGTTATTTTTTCGCTCTTTTGAATTAAGAGTGTATATATATTTTTTTTTTCAAAATTGAGTAAGCTGTGATTTTACCATATTTGTATGTAGAGAAATGGAGTAGTGTAGGAGGGAAGTTAATCCTTGTACAACAAAGCACTTTATTTAAAGACCGCATTTTTCGTTTAGTGCAGATAGGGCATAAGTCCCGGACTTATGCCCTTTCTGCACTAAACGCGAATGAAGGAATAGTAAGACGCAATGTAAATGTATGGCAAGATCATATATAGAACTAGATTTTTTGGCGTAATGAAATAAAAACAAGTAACTCTTTTGATCTAGCATTATTACGGTAATGTTAGGTTCGCCAGTTAGGGGGGTCAGGGGGGGATTCGAAATCACCACCTAAGTACAGATAAGGCAGAAAAGTATCGGAATGAAATTCGCTCATTTCTCAGGCATTTTATTAACATCACTTTAGGAACTGCAAAAAAATTGTACGCGCTTTCAGTGAGATATACGCCAGTCAAAATAAGACACTGCAGGAGACTTTTCCTAAAACTAACACCGAAGAAATTTAACAAGATTGCTGATGATTTTCCTCTGAGAAGACATTCGTTTGTCCTTTGCGACCGGGATTTTGGGACGGACAGTAAAACGAATGTTAAACAGATATGACATTATTACCATGGAAAATACAATCTTTTATAGGTGACATTCTAAAATTCCGTCAAGATTCACCGTCAAATCTGTTGAAAATAATGAAATCTGTAATTGCTGAAACAGGTGCCCTTCATTTTTAAAGAGGATATATCCAAATTGAGATTTGTGAAAAAGATTCTACTGAGCAACAAATGGTTTCAAATCTCAACATTCATGATGTTAATACATTAAATAGAACATCAAAGGAACGGTTTCAGGCTAGCTATTTTGTAGCCGGTTTTTAAGAGCATATTTCAAAGTAACGCTTGTCGCCTGAACTACCTTTGCAATATTGGGTACAAAGGGAAATTTTTCATATCGTAGAAAGAAATAATAGATATCAAGATGATCATTCAGTACAATTTTGAACATAATCATACTAATATGTGCATCGAAATTGGTACACAAAACTAGACAAGAGAAGGCTAGAAAAAGATTTCCATGGAGGATGTATTTGATGAATAAGAATATAGTTTTATGTACACATGTGAAACTTTTGCTTTTTTTCTCAGTTTGTTAGTTTTTCCTTTTTTTTTACACCAGACTTAATTATTTCAAAAATCAAGACGAGAGAAAGAGGAAAACACAAGATGTTTTTTCTTAAGATAATGAATTTATGCATACGGACTTCACTAATTATTTTTGTCACTTTGTTATAGTATTTTTTACTATCATAAATCAGTTTGAAACAAATCTGTTGCACTTAATTTACATTTTCATCACTCTTATCTAGCCTTTTAGGATATTTATCGCAAAAAGGGCATAAGTCCAAATTAAAAAAAAAAAAATCAATTAATTTTAGTGACGAAATGAAACTTAATTTAAGGTGAGGTATAATCCTACTTATGACTAGATTAGTCATAAAATTTTTTGTAGAATTTAGTTCATTTATGAATGAAATAATCACTTTTTATTGATTCCTGAAAAGTTACATCTATGGGACTTCTGCCCTTTCAGAAATAACCGATTCATGTATGAGCTAGTCAATGAAGTAAAAAAATTCTTGATTGATAGTTAAGTATTAAATTGCCCAACAATTAAAAGAAAACATTAACCTTGTTAATATTAAGCTAAGAAAAGCAATGCAATTCAACTTAGGAAATTCAAGAAAAAGAGAGTAAAAGCAGCTTCAAACGTAAGTCACGTACTGCTCGTAAAACAAACAGATCAACGTAATATCTTCATATCTCAGAGAATAAGTCCAATACAGTGTACAGAATCCGAAAACACTTTTTACAAGTATCAAAAGGATTTTGATTTTTGTTTTAATAACAATGAACAAATTACTTTTATCCTGTAGTATATGATCAGATTTCTGTCCAGTGGCAGTTCTGAATTTTGGTACACCGTTAAATAATGGAACATATAAATGCACACATAATATGGGATAGTTATTCAATTCTTGCAATTTTGGGTCCCACTGATAATCTTTTATGAAATTATTTATTTTGATTACTTAATGATATAATTTATTCAGATATTCCAATGAGTATTACTAATTTTTATGGATAACATTTGTGTTGTGTTCAAAACCGAATGTCATAGCTACGTAGTTTTGTTAATTCTTATTTTCTGACACCGATGATTTTTTTTGCGTATTAAAAGTTGTATGCGGGAAATAGCTGCATGTCTTCCTTACAATTATTCTACTGCTCCCTAGGGAGGCGCTCCTTACATATTGGAAACCGTTGCCTAATTATGTTATAATTACGCTTGCCAGTCGTCCTGTTTGACCGAGGCAGTTCCGTTTTTCTGATAAAATCCCGACGTAACCGACGGTTTACTTCACGCCCCAGTAAAATTTCACTATAGATGACTAAAAAAGGTCTAAAAATTATTAACTGGGAAAAAGTATTTAAGATAATTACTTTGTAATTTGTAACATTGACAAGTAAAAGTAAAATCGTATTAACTTGTGTAAGATTTTACAGGATTCAAACCAAAAAAGTCTTTCTAAAAAAAGCCCTAGTCTATGAAAGGTTCATGCAAATATTGCATTGCACATGCCATTCCTCGTTCTTTATTCCTCGTTCAGAGTATTTCTTCTGACTCAAATAACTTACAAATATTAACATGTAAAAAAAATGTTTAAATTTTTCTGTTTTTGTCATTTATTATTACCCCTGGCTTATATTCATAATTGGTAACCATTTATTTTTAGCACTAAAACAAGTATCCTCTGAAACACTAAAAATCAGCCAAGCTTTAGTATTCGTTTGAATACTCGCAACGCTGGGGAGGGGGGGGGGGCTTTCCGGTGTTCTCGGAACGACGAACAACATTCGGAACACTTCAGAAAAAAACTGAAACGAATGTTTACGAAATATTATGTACATTTTATATTATAGAGTAAACTGTACAGAACACTTTTTTTAATAAATGACCCAGCTGAAATAGAAGTAAATGATCAAATTATGAATGTTTCTTATGGCTATAAAAAAAAAACTTCTTGCGAGCAAAAAAAAAAATTGCTCTTAACATTACAGCAAGATGGAAATTGTTAAATCATTTTTTCTACTTTTATGCAAATAATCAGGGGCGGATACAGAAAAATCTTTTGGAGGGGGCCCGGGAAATTAAATAGCTCCCCCCCATTCGATGTTTCACAACGAAGTTTTCATGACTTTATTTTTAAATAGTATTCACACACACACAGGTCACTAAATCTACTTCTAAATACTACATGATTATTATGCACTAGTATACTTTGTGAATGAGGACGGAAAGCATCTTCAACGTTTCATGACAAATAAATACTAAACTCAATTTAATGTCACCGAGATGCTATAAAATTAGCGGTTTTAATTAGGAACATTGAGGGCAATGTTAATAAATAAACCCATACCTCATTTGAGTTTTTATAAATTAATTTATATTTTAACTACAAAATATTACTTGAACAAGAAAATCATAACTTCATTAAGTTTTAATGAAGAGTTCAGAAACTATTTCAGCGTAAATTTCAAAGCAGTTGCGGATTTGTTTTTAAAGCCATGACACAGTTGAGATAACATATTGATATTACATGCCGTTTCCGTTAATAATCATGGTTTTCCCAAGAAACTGCCATATGATTTCTCCTTCTCTTTGCTTTTTTATAAGCTGAAAAAGAAATTTATTATTTCGCAAATAGCTTCCTGGATCAATAACTATATATATATATATATATATATATATATATATATATATATATATATATATATATATATATATATATATATATATATATATATATATATAGGTGCCTGCACATTTAAAAAAAAATGCTAATTAGTGATTCCAACAAAGAAGAATTGGTAGACGAATGGCAATGCTACATTCCCTAGAATTCGAAACCAGTGAGTTAAACGTATTCTGCCACTCTGGGCCTCTGACTCCAGTATTACTTCTTTAGCAAACAAAAATGCTTTTATTCAAAATAAGCCGTGTTCGTTTTGTGTGCTTTCTAATAATCTAAATTTAAAAAATGCAAAAAAGAAGTCAATTAAAAATAATAAATATAAAAGTTAAATTAATTCATCCTTTGGGAGGGGGGGGCTGCCCCCCCCTAAAATCCACTCTTGCAAATAATGTGTCTATAAAATTCAGTGCGTGACTATATTAAGCTTAATTATTCTTCCCGGAATTATGTTCCATGAAATTGCTGGTTAGAGAAAATGTATTAATTTTTGCAAGTTGTTACACCATAAATTTAAAAACTATGTGTAACTAAGATTTAAAAAAAATGATAACGGCAGAATTATAGATTGTATTATGTATCCTACAGATGTTTATAGTTTGTTCATGGAAAAATGCAATTTTATCTTTATTCCCCAACCCTTTTTTGGAGAGGGGAGAAAAATACAAATTTAAAAAACGTTACATCTGGATTTTGCATCTTTTTATCTTTTTTAATTTCGGATGTCCGAATTTGGAACTTTCTATCATATATATACCAATATATATATATATATATATATATATATATATATATATATATATATATATATATATATATATATATTCAGAAAACATGAAATATTAAGAAACAGAAAATGTCAAATATACAAAATACAAAACATAAGAATTGAAAGAATTCAAAGGGAAAAAGTAAAAACAAAGTCAGGCAAAATGAATTACGTAAAGAAAAGACTGGCATGTTATCAGGGATTATATATATATATATATATATATATATATATATATATTAGTCATTCTCCAGAAAAAGTAACTTTTGAACGCAAATATTTTTCAATTTCGAAACCTTTTTGTTTTCCTTTTTTTAAATTCTTACATGAAAGTGTTACCTACTAGAATTAACCATAAACAATGGCCCAGCTAAGTTCCAATTATTTTACTCATAAATAAAAAAAATGCCTTGTTCACGGAAATAAAAAAAAAAGATTTTTTTTTAAATGTTTATAAAATGAGGTCAATTTAATATCAAAGTAGTAATTTTGCTAATTGTGCAAATAATGAGCTATTTTAATGCTTAGTGGGAATTTAAAATTCAACTCTCTTAATTAAAGTACGGCTTAATTAGTAGTTATTGTTTTAGTTCAAATGTGTGTTAAAAATAGTATTTAGTAAATTTGAGAATATATTGGCAATTTATCATTGTGATAGAATGCCTAAGATTGATGAATTTAACCTCCATCATTTATTTTCACCTCACAAATAATGACATTGATATGATCTGTCATGGAGGTGCGATTCATGGAGGCGAGGAAATTTTCCATTAATATGGACTAAATGGATACATTTTCCAAGGAAATATGTTTTTTCTTCGTTGCTACAATCTACACATGTCAAGCATATGAAAACATGTTCACTTCTTTTTTTACATTAATTTACATCCCAGAAATTTGAGTTCACGGAAGTGAGAAGTCAGAATAACCACACTAAGTTTTTACAACAAAATCTATCTCTTTGTTTTTCGACAAAAATCTCACAACTTCAACTATGGCTGAAAATAAACAAGGGGGCTCCATTGTATCATGGAAAATACAATTTGATGTCATTACTGCCACTTGTTAATGAGGAATGGCATTTTAAGTTTGGGTAACGGAGGTGAGCATTTGTTGTGTGACATGACTATTTATCCTTAAAAAAACGAACTAAAATACAATATTAAAGAATTAAATATACTTAAACAATTAGTATTTGAGATACTTGTGAAAGGAATAATAAATAAATAAATATACGCTTTTAATTAAACAAGTTATTAAGCAACATAAACAGTCACACCAGGTGTATGACATGCAAGGAGGTGAGAATTCACATGTTGTGTGCGAAAAATATACTAAAAAAATTATTATTGAAAAATTTTTGGCAGGTTTAAATAGATATATTTTTGATGAAATTAAAAACCATTGTTAATTGAATTGTTCCTTAAAGTTTTTAAGTTCTGTAAAGGACTATATATATATACATATATATATATCCCATACGCCGCTTATATATATATATATATATATATATATATATATATATATATATATCAGTACCAAGAAGATCGTAGAAGAAAGTAGTCCTAAACTAAACAAAATCTTTTAGTGTTTAAATTTTATATCAATTTTTTTTTATTTTTTCGATAAAGTTCTTGTTCGAAGGAAATCCGTTTGTTTAACCAGTTCTTATATTAGATTCCAATTTCTCCGTACAGTCTAACTTCATTCCTTTTAAAACTGCTTGAAAATACGCAAAAAATTACTCAAATCTATATATATATATATATATATATATATATATATATACATGAATGTTTGTCTGTATGTCATCCATGAACTCAAAAACTACCCGGCAGATTTGGCTGAAACTTTCACCGTTTGTTATTTTTGGTACTTGGAATGTTTATAGACCAGTTCGAAAAAAATCCGATTGATAATTCCTTTTTTATTCCAATTTAAGGCACAATCCATTGGATAAATACGAATAAAATTATCGGCTGCAGAAATTAATTCGCGTGAAAGATCTCATTGATAAGAAGTTAGCTGTTGCCATTTTTCTTGAGTTTGAACAAATAAATTCTTTCTTTATTGTTTTATGGCTTTTCATGCAACGGGGGGATTTAAAACTTTTTCTATTTGATATTTTTAGCGATTGATTGATGTTGCAAACTGCGTGAGTACAAAATTTGAGTATAGTCACGCCTTCACTTGACACCTGGACCGATTATTATGAAAATTGCTATATATGCGTATTTTTCCACGGAGAAGATGCATAATATGCTCATTGAAGCCACTCGCCACCAGGTGGCACTGCAGAGTAGCAACTTCTGCCCCGTCCAACCGATTGTCATGAAAATCAGTATAATGATGTATTTTTTTGTTGGCGTAGCAACGCGCGTCGGGGTACAGCTAGTACTAACATAAAACGTGAGAAAAAGCAGTCCTGTGGATGAACTTTCATTCCGAAAATTTTATTGAGATATGTATGTTTCTTCAAAAGACATTCCTAAATGATAGAACGGTTTTTGTACCCCAATATTACGAGCCAACTTTTGGAAATTTTATTTCTTAATATATTTAATAAATTCAGCATTTTCATTTAATTTCTTATGTTTTTAATGCTTGACCACGAAGAGATAGCGGATGAGCTTGAAGCGAAACATCATTTGTATCGTTTGTAATGATAGAATCTGCTAGAAAGCACCGAATAGTAAGAGGCACGCTCGCGCTACTCCTAGCTATTCCAAAATAATAACCAACAACCTATTACAAATGATACGAATGCTGTTTTTGCTTCAAGGTCATCCGCCTTCTTTTTGTGGTCAAGCTATAGAGGTATTTTTTAGATAAATTACGACAGGTTTACACTTTTATTTATTTTATTCGTTTTTTTTTTAAATTTTATTACGACTAGTAAGTTGGTTAAAAATGGATAGTTTCAGTGCTAAATTAATTCCCTTCAACTATTTTCATGCGTTTTTCTTTAATGGTGAAAATGGTTCTGATTCAACAAAACGCTGGCTCTCATTTCATCTTTACTTACGTAGTTGTCTTCTCTTTTTTCCCCCAAATATTTGATTATTCTCCTGAATAATCGATGATACTACTGAACAGCCTCTTTATCTAAAACATGCATCAGAACAACATCTGTGCTTCAGTCTTTCTAGCAACGAAATTTCAGTTATTTAAACTATAACAGCGTTCCTATTCAATTTTGTTGCTTTACAAGGCTATGTTTTTTTTTTTTTTTTTTTTTTAGAGACTAAGCTGTAAACATTTGAATAGTAACAAATTCAATCTCATGCTCCTTCTGAACTATAAAGTCTTATGAACTCAATCAAAAGAAATTGTAGTAAAATCGAATAATGCATTTTTAATGAGATTTCTAATCTTGCTACTTCCTGAAGAATGTATATTTTCAATGTGATCCTTTTTACGACACTGCATAAAAGATTGTTGATAGTTCATACCATCATTTTTACATCTCATATATGCGTTAGATTAGAACAGAGAAACGAAGTTTTGAATTTTATTTTGTAATGGGGAGAATTCCTTCCTTTTCAAGTGCATAAAAGAAAAATATTGTGCATTTAAATCTAAAATGTCACTTCACTATTCTGCAAAGCTACCAACTTAAAAAAATGTTTGAAAGGTTGGTTAAGTCTTTCTTTAAGTTGATATTCTGTGAGACACAAAATAAAGAAATGTGATAGTACTGTAACATATTGAATAAATAAGGACCGCATAAAAAATCGTACAAAATAAATTGCTCAAAATTAAGCACTCGTTTTAAAGATAGGTTAATCAATTTAGTCCCAATTTGTGTGAAATTTTCATAGACCGAACAAAAAAAAAAAAAAAAAAAAAAGACCGCACAAAAACAGGTTTAGTGTATTAATTTATTAACAACATTTACTGCTTTGAGTGCGTCTGCTTGTGTCACCGCTTCACTTTCAGCATCACTTTTTCATCGTTACTTTCTGCGTAAAAGATAAGTTTTCTGATGAAAACTTCTCTTTTACGCAGAATGAAAACTTCTCTTTTGGCTTTGTAAAAAATATCTGTTACGATAACAGTCGTGAATTTTCGTCGATAAAAGATCGTACACTACAGAAAATTTTCGAAACTCAATCAGTGTGGCATTAAATGTCAGACGTAAGCGATTTTATAAGCGATTGCAATTTTTGAAATCTGACCATACATCCAATAACCCGTAACATTGAATTCCTAATCAACTAGCAGGGACTTTAGAACAGTGAACCTGATGATGAGTGTATGTGTGCGACATGAGTGTGTTTCATTAGTTGAGATCTTTGAATCGAAATGTTTTATTTTCTAGATCATCAAAGAATAAAGATGATTAATCTTGCAGTCTTCCTCACGTAACGATTTTAAACAAATAACGCATTGTAACATATGAGGGTTGATCCAGAAATAAGGCTCCCAAATAGTTCCAACTGCAAGGGAAGATGCGAAGCGAAACCCGGCTACACCGATGAGTGTGACTGTTCCTCTGCTCGAGACTCCCTTGACTGCGCTTCGCTGTGCAGTTCAGTCTTGGCTCAGCAACTGTCCAAGATGGAGGTTTTTCATTGTTGATCCTGCCAAGTTCAAGTTTCCCTCGGCAATTCATTTTTTTTTTTTTTTTTTTTTTTTTTGTACGCCGAAGAAGCTGCACCCATGGATATTCATCGCCAGATGACAGAGGTGTATGATTACATGTGTATGTCCGTTCAACGCGTCCCAACTCGTCCAAAAGCGGTGCAGGGAGTTTTTTGGTGGTCGGAAGGAAGTTCAAGAGGAAGAATGGAGTGGAAAACGTTCAGATTTTAAATGGACTGTCATACCCCAACCACCATGCAGTATGGACCTCGAGCCTAGTGATTATCACTTCTTCCTCAAGTTTAAAGAACTCTTAGGAATCTAACATTTTCGAAGCGACAACGAAGTCAAAAAAGAGGTGGAACGCATCCTCAAAATGTTGGTGACGGAGTTCTGTACATTTAGATACAGAAATTGGAGCACTATCTATAAAAATTCGCAGAAAAAGATGGCAATTATTTATAAAAATATAGCAAAGTTTCTTCTGTACAATTATGTAAATTTCAATGAGATTAAATATGTTGTCTACTTGAATAATTGATGGAACCTTATTTCTGGATCATCCTTCGTTTTTGTATCAATGTAAATAAATTAAAAAAAGAAGTAGTGAAACAACTTTAAGCCGAAAGTATTGCTCATATTCACTCCATGCAGTAATCTGAATTCTAAAACTTTCTTCGTTTGAGATATATTTTTTCCTTGGTAACCAATAAGATGAGCAGTGGCCTTTACGCTAAATTTGCACCAATAGTTTCCGTTTTATTTATTTTGAGTTATTCGTGAACATTTCGCTTCTTATCCTGAATCCATTGAAAACAAAATGCGTTTCTGATATATCATTTCATATTATTGAAAAATTGGAATTAGGGTAACGGCAACAGTAACAAACATGCTTAAGACATCGCTTTCAGGTTAACTCAAATTTCTGAGCCTTTTAATGTAATTAGACTTTCAAAACTATTTTCCTCTCATGCAACCACATCTCATCTAACGTTTGACTGCTTCTGGGTTCTGGATCCTCTGAATGAGTTAATTCTATTTTTATTGGCTTAATTTTGAAAAAAATGTCCGATCCCCAGTAACAGGCACCGACAATTCTGATGATACCCTGTAACAGATAGGATAAAGATGGGAGGAGTAATGGACATAATTCGCCTTTTCTTTTCAAAATGTGCAAAAGTTTTTTATTTTTAGATCTAAAACCTTATTAAATTCAAATGAACATAAAACACCGGCAGACCTCATGGTGGCTGTTTATAACCCTCCACCAGTGCCTTGTAAATACCAACAGGATCATAAAATTCACTCTTATAGCACTAGATCGTTGCACTGTATTCATGGATCGCAGCAACATCAGTTTTTCTCGCCTAAAATTCTTACTATTTAAATCCAGACTAACGATTGTCTGTTACTTGACCCTTGTCTGTTACTGTTGCCGTTACCCTAATTCATTTACCTCTTGTAACTGTTAGGAAATGATTATTGACGAATCCAAGTAAAGATGATTTCTGATGTAGAGACTATTTAATTGAAATAGTATCATACTGTATGTTTAGATGAGATAATCACTTTTCTGATATTAGTTTATATTTTAATGATTAACACATAGTAGTATTCACATTGTAAATGCACCTTTTCTTCAAGAAAAAGAACACTTGTTAGGTTATGTTACCACACATAGTCATGCTAGCACACCAAGTGTTAACATGACTATGGTAAAAATCCAGTCTTCATAGTTTATCCAAGCATTTACATGATTTTGATTACCGTAATTACATTGTGTTTATTTTCTCTCAGTAAATTTTATGTATGAAAACCTTTTTTATGAACCATCGTTGGACACTTTCTGGTAAGTTTGAACTTAATTTATAAAATTGGAATTAACTTTCTCCCCTAAAGTCATCTTCAAACGTGTCTCCACCACAGGTATTTTAAATGCCTCTGTAAGTGTACTTTATGAACGTAAAAACGAAAATTAGACTTAACAATTCATTCAAGCGAACTTATCACACTCTGTATTTTAAAGAAAATTAAACAGCGCGGAAATTGAAGCAAAAAATAAATTTGAGCTTTTGAACAGCTAAATTTGATGTTTTTCCTTTTTTAAATAAAAAGTATCACTTTTTAGAATGTTAAAAATTAAAGTAGTTCACACCTTTTTTCTCGGCGATCTCCATTTCATCCTTATTAAGAGATTAAAAAAAAAAAAAAATAGAATTCATATATATTATGGTGTTTACTATTTTAGTATATTTCACCACTTTGAAATAAACTTCCCTACCCTAAAAAATGTCATAGAGTATTTTCACGCTTTAAAAGAAAATACTTACTATGTCTGACTTCTAAATTTACCGCATTTTTTTAAATTTTCATTTCTAATCAATTTCGCTGCTTTCACCGGAGCTGCAAAGTCGGAAGGGAAATGACGGACTCCAACTCCGTTAGTTTTGGGGCTTCCGACTCCAACTAATTTACCCCAAAATCATTCCTATGAAAATCATTCCCATGAACTCTTTTACCCCAAAATCAATCCTAAATTGAATTCGGAGTTAGAAATCTCACCCCGATGCAATAGCAGAGTTGCGAGCTCTGAGGGAAAATAAAAGACTCTGACTCTTGGAATGCTACATTTTCAACTCCAACTAAACAGCAACGGCTTTCACTGACACTTTCAACTTTTTTTCTTTTAGCATTATTTTTTTTCTTTCTTTCATTTTACTCAGAAATTCAAATCAAATAACTCATTTAGTAGACATTTTTATTCTTGAACTTTTCGTATTCTCTTTTTCTTGGTCCAAAATCTCTGCAATCCATTCAAACCTAAAGAAGACACCAACAGTAAGAAAATTTTGAAACACGTCGCAGATAATTTTCAGCATCGTTCCGCGATTTCAAGGGTTTCCATCAGTCTCCTGTTAAAATAACAGTGTATTTGCGAAATATTTCTTGAGTTCAGTGATTATGTTGCTTTTTCATTTTGTGTAACAACACGTCTGTTCGTCGCTTGTTTCTTACTTGTTTTGGGGGAGCTACTACTCGTGACTCTAGCATTGTTTGTTTGGTTTTTGAAATGAAACATAGGAGCTCTAAAGCACGTGTGTGCAATAACTTTTTAATGTTGAGCTTAAAAAGCATTTGTCTCATTATTTATTTTTCTACATGAATGTAAATATTTTGTTTTCCAATTTTCGTACGAAGGTAAATATTTAAATTTCCTATTAACTAATATGTTTCCTAACTGGTAAAGCATATACTGATATTTAAACATTTTGTTCTTCGAGGTAATCTGAAACCATGAAGAATCTGAAAACGTTAACTTTGACTCTTTTCTAGCAATTAGTTTCATGTTTACTCCAATTCTACATTGAGATTGAACATTTTAGTATTTATTTATATTTATGCCAGTGAATCTCGTATAATAAATATTTATTTAAATACTGTATTATGCGAAATCAGTTGTGCGTTCCTGACTCAATACTATTCCAGAAAATACCGTATTTAAATATGCATAGATTTCTCAATAATTACATTAGAACTCAAATTTGTTGCGTTAGCTTTACTTTTAATTAAATGAATACGTTTTGCTCCAATTGAATTTGATAATGAAAATATCGGAAATTGGAAGTATAAGTAGCACATTAAAAGCAGAGTTTTTCATTTTCAAATAAGTCACAGAGATTTTCTTTAAATCTTTTCACATACCATAACCACCAAACTGATAGCGGAATTTTTTGCACTAGAAAGTTGCTATATCCTTCATTAAAGGACAAAGAATTTTTTGGCAAATACATACTTCAGTTTACTAAGACTAAGAACAGACGGCAATTTAGAAATAAAATTCATAAACACAAATAAAATACATACCGTCCTTTTTATAATAAATATTTTAATTTATAATATTTTATACTTATTTGAATAGAGTCAGTACATGTTGTATTTGATTTCAAAAGCATGTAAAATATTTTTAGAAAAACTTTTTTTTCTTATTTTCATTAACGAACTATGTGCCAAAATCATTTACTCTGAACTAACGGTGTCGTAGATAATGAGGCAAAAATGGCATTTTCAGCAACCTTCATTATTCAAGTTCCCGGTGCAGTGTTTTGTATGTCATTTTCTCAGCAATAGAAAGCTCATTTCTTAAATGCTCCTAAATCTAATATAGGACGAGAACTGTATTGATTTTTAGATGAAACATTTAATAGATTTTGTGGACATCTTTTAGCTGAAACGCACATTAGATTACAACGATAATAAATAAAACTCTTATCCAAAGATCGATGAAAAAAATAAAAGATATAGCTCCGCAGCCTTTACCATTGAATCGACAGTGCTCTAAAAATGATTTAGCTTAAGACATAAATAGTTGGTCACATTGAACGGGGTTGTTACAGAGCAGAATTATAATAAAGCTAAATGTAGAGATAAGCTTTTTGGAATAATATTAATATGTTAAAGAGGCATAATTATTTGAAATATTTATTTTGATCGCAAATTTGAAAAATGTGAAACATTTCCTATTTTAATTTCAATGTGTTGTTGAGGGCAATGATTTTACCTTAATAGGTTTATGAGTTCAGTGAAACTGAAATTATCTCTTCTGATTTTCTTTTCTCTAACTAACTTGACAATAAAAGGCTTTAAAAAAAATTATTTTAGGAAATTAAATCTGAAGGGCTATGAAAAAAAGACATTTTTCTCAGAAAATTAGGAAAAAAAATGTTGCTAAAACGATTTAAGCACAATTTGTCACTAAACAAAATTTTTTAAACACTTTCGTGTAAGGTAAACACACCAGTAGTGGTCAGTGCTTAGTAGTGCCTCAGAAGTGGCCACTTCAAAGTTTATATGGGAAAAAACAGGATTCCAGTTTTCCCAATGGGTTCAAACGTGCAGGAGGTGTAATACCTCCTCCACGTTTGTTGCACTTCTGAATCCATCGGGAGACCTGGAATCCTATTTTTTCAAATATAAACCATGAAGTTTCTACCACTGACGCACTGACTACTACTGGTACGTTTACCTTACATCACCTTACTTCAGACCATATTTATTATAGACCTTATATTTATAAACAATGTACATAAGTACTTCACTTCCAACAATTTTTTTTTTCTTGCATAACCCACACGACATAAAAATACATGTTCATGATACAGTTTCATGAACCAGCATCGTTTTTTTTTTTCATATTATTACTTTATGATTGATTTCATTATTTTTTTGTTTGCGGTGAAATGTAGCTTTCATTTACGTGTAATAAGTAAGTGGTTTTCCGTTTCTTATTTATCTTACAAATTGGAACATTTATGTGACTTAAAATAAAATTTTACTATCGTGATGAGAGGGGGAGGGAAAGATTGCCAGTATATGACATCAAGAAACGAATTCGTTTATTACGCTCCCAAAATAACTCAGGGTATCTTAATTTATCTTCAGTTTAGAGGAAAAACTCACTAAGTTCATTTTAAGTCATGTGGTTACTAAAAGATGGGATGATTAATCCAAAGTTACAATATCGCAGGCTGAAAACAAAACTTATACATCAAGAAAAAAATATTTCAACATAAAATCGCCTATCTTTTACATTTTTTCCACATTTCCAGAAATGAATCTGTTAGTGAGTTTTTCCTCTAAACCGACGTTATGACAGTATTGAGAGACTTATGCTTAATCGTTGCCACACTTTGGGATTATGTACTCGTTTTGGAAACTCGTTAGACAAATTTACTTCTACACATAATATGTCGTGATAGCTATTTAACGAAATTGTATAACCGTTAAATGATAAACTGGGAGACATATTGATGAATAGATATTTTGATTTATTAATAAATGCATGAAAATATTAAATTATTGAGTTGAAAATAATAAAGTGAAAATAATGCCTGTCTTTCATGCGTAAAATTTAAATTAGTCAGTGGAGCAATATTCAAGTAAAAGTACAAAGTGTTCATCAATATTAAATCAAAGTTTGATGTACATGATTTGACTACATATGTACTGAAATACTCGATAAATAAATAATCAAACACACACGAATTTGACACTTTTCGGAGAGGTTTATTGGAGTTTGTTTCTTAATTAGATTCGTTTAAAGTTAAAATCTATGGATAAGAGCTGATGAAAATATTTGACCTTTTCCCAAGTTTCGTTATGACTTATTGTATACATGTATTGTTTACACCAACCCACTTCGATACAACATGCAATAGCAACATGCAGTTTTCTCAAAGTTTAAAGTCACGGTTGTTTTCTTCAGTTGTGCGATTGATGTGGCCTCATGTCAAATACAATATTTTTATTCCGTTTTTATAACCTGCTTACAACGCTTATGTTGGATATCTGAGCACTTATCTGACATGCTTAGCAGTATAGGAGTTATGAATGAGTTGTTTGTAGGTTTTAAGTTGGTTGGATCAAGTTCAATACTTAAGCGGCTTTGTTTGACATCGAAGTGACTCAAAACGTATCGGACTATCATCACACAATACAATGGTATTAATCTACTGTTTATTCGTCTTCGATTGATTTGAAATATGATGAAATCCATGTTTTCGTTTCTGAAGTATAAGACACGCATGCATAATTTAAGATTAAAGAGCTTGTATCACGCGAGAATGAGATGACCTTGATGAAACGAATGATTTATTGCTCTTGTCTTTTTCAAAATAAATCTGAACCTGGAAAATAAAATCTACTTAAAAAACATTTTCTGTGCGAACAACAAAACAATTGAAATTGTTTTCTGTAGTTACATGAATGTTAGTTGCAAAAGTTTTCGAATCTTTATTTTTAACAGTAGTTCCCTACAAAAATTGCAAATGAAAGAAGTACAGAGATTAAAACAAGAGTTCACAATTTTCAACCTTAAACTATTTTGAATATCAAATGTATTACATGCATAAGAAAGAATTTAACTTTACTGGCAAATATATAAGTTAGTAAATAAATTAACTGATCCATCTTTATGTACTAGTAACTGTGAAGGTAAGATGAAGCGGCGTGGATTTAAATCCAGACTAGGACGTAAAGGCTTGAACCTGTTGTCTCGCTGTGAAATTAGATTCAGTACTTCCACGGAACATATTTTTTTCATTCAGAGTGATTGAGTTTTGACTTCACCCGCACAGAGTTTAAACTGTGAGGTACAAGCCAAGATCAGAACTGCTAAAAATAGCAAAGCTCAGTCTGATTAAAGTCAATACTATTTAGTATTTAAAAGCTTAAAGTTAAAAAAAATTATTAAAATGCATAAATATACTACTATTGTCCTGCTTATAACTGGAGGTACACTTTATTATGATATATTATAGCCATTCATACTTTGAACAGTGCAGTGGTTTCAGTAATTGTAAGTAAAATAACCAGCACTAGTTTCTGTAATGTTGAAGCTAAGGTTAGCTTTTAATGTGTAAAACTGCTTAATTAGTGATATAGTGCTAAAGTAAACTGCAGAACCGCTTTATATCCGAATATAACAATTTTTAGACGGGTAGCTCTTCTATCCGTCTGCATTTCAAGCCTTTTGAAGTTTCTAAATCGTAGAGCATTTTACTCACTTTGTTAGATCACTTTTCAGTATCACTTTAAACCGGCATTTTTTTCGATTTAACGTTTAATAATGCATGGAGGTCATGAAATGTTTCACTGATTTTAAGAACATATTGAACAAAAAGGACATATTTAGGCATGTGTTCGTTTCTGTACAATATAAAGGCATTCATAAAGGTTAAAACTATTTACGCCAACAAATTTAAATATGAGCTCTACAGGAAACTAGGGGAATCTCAAGGCATCATTCTACTTCACGACACATATTGTTCAACAGTTAAACAGTCACTTTAAACACAGTATCTGTAATTCTGACCGTTGGTGTCTCAGTTCTCCAAACTAGGGGTGCGACATCGATGTCGATGTTTTGGAAACATCGATGTTTTTGTTAAAGCATCGATGTTTTTAATATCGATGTTTTACTTTCGATGTTTTCGGATCATCGATGTTTTGGTTTCGATGTTTTTTCTATGTTGATGTTTTTGTATTACACTGTAAAATTGCTTCATTTAATTTACTAATACTTTTCCGTAAATTTACTGTACAATTTCCCCTTATAAATGGAAAAGTTCCGTTCTGGATTGAAAACGGAACTTTTCATGGAATTACTGAAAATTTTCTTTTACTTTAGCTCACTAACAGAACATCTCCGTATGTGATCGTTAGAGGGAGCCTTTATCCGTGAAAAAACGGAATATCTCCAGCGTAGAAGATTTTTTTTAGTATTGACTAATGACATCAAATGAGTAATGGCGGCGAAGCACGTTGTTTATTTCGTGCATGGAAATAGCTGTATACTGAACATTTTTCGAACTTTTTCCTTTTCTCCATCAACATCTAATTGTTTTGTACAAAAGTAGTGATTACCGATTTTAACTGAAACGCTTAGAGCGTTGGTTCGTAGGCTACGGTTTTTTTGATCTTACAGCAATGGCGGATTCTGTAGCGGTCAGAAATCATTATCGCCGAAGACGAAGTTTTTAGTATCTTCTCATCCGGGATTGATTGCTGGTGAGTGTTTACATTTTTACTACAAATAATTACTTTTTGAATTCTGTAACGATGATTGCTGCTTGAAATTAAGTTTTTATCTAGTTTGAACATTTAATTTCCCACAGACCTTTGTTTAAACTTTAAAACATCTTGAGAAGTTTTTAAAATTAAAAAGCTTCTAATAATATTAAAAAATTTTGTTTGCTAAGGGGATATTTTACAAAATTGTCTCGAATAACTAAGTAATTGTTAGATGGGACACCATTGAGTCTTGATTGTTTTATTGTTAATGAAGAATATTTTCTGCCTATATGTAAGGTTAATGTAAAGATATTGCTTATTACTTAAAATACTACTGTTTTTTTTATTTTTTTAAATTAATTTATTTTAATTTCCATGAATAACAACTATGTATAAACTTGCTTCTTGCAATTGATTAGATTTCAATTAACAAGTTGAAACATCTAGTTTTAGTTAACTACTTGGGTTTTCAAGAAAACAATTTTAAATATTGATCCCCCCCCCCTCTCTTTCAAACTTTTAAATGCTTGTTATCTACATTGATGAATATAATATATAATTTTTTAGAGAAATGAATATAAAAAATATGTATCAATCATTAAAAAAAAGCATTATTTTGAGAAATTTGAATCATATTATTCTAAGCACTTTATTTAACATTCCAGATGCTGTCCACTTTGAACCCTCTCAGCACTGGAACCTTCCAAAGTGAGCCGGAGAATTTATTGATGGAATGCGGATTCAACTGTGCAACTGAGTGAACAGAGCTCCTTGAACAGAAAAGGGAAGTTCACCGCGAATACGTAAATTGTAAGCATAAAACATGTTGTTTTACATATGCATTAGGGCTGGGCGTTGGATTGATACATCGCCAAAACCCTGTGTAAATCCTGCATTGTTAAATCGGTTTCTAATTTTTCTCTTAACTAATGCATTGGTTCCGCACTGACTGCAAATCAAAGTGCCAATGTACGAACACCGGTCTACGATCATTGCTGTCGTAATATCTTTATTGTTTCAAAGCGCCACTGGAAGCGGCACTCTGATGGGAGGTCACTGTGAACTACCAACAGTGTTCTACGTCGACAATTTTTTCTGATGATTCTGTAAATTTGGACACTTCACTGCAAAACTCTTTGAAAATTTTAAATAGTGATGTTTAATGTCTCTTCTCATTAGATGCACGTTTGTGCCTCATGCTCGTATTTTATCATTCGGTAAAATTCAGAATATTGTTCGGCAAATTAAAAAATAATCTCTTCCCGAACATTTAAAAGCGGGGTTGTCTGTAAAGAAGTATCATAAGCGAACGAACAACTTTCACTTTTCCCAAAACTTGTAGTAGATGCAATTGTTTTTTAAAACCTTTTTGCAAAAAATATATTGATGAACAAAGTTGATCAGATAATCACTCTACATTTGGGGAGATACGAAATTATCATAACGTGGAACCGTAACGTGGGTACAAGCCAATTGGCAAGAAAATTCATTATACATTATTTGTAAATATAACAGGCGAACCAAAAGACCTTTTAATTTTTTTATTACCGGGAAAGCCGTGCGAATACCACTAGTAATTGAATAAAATATTTCATTTTTCACTTTGCTAAATGAAAAAAAAAAGTTGAAAATTTCCACTTTTTTTTGAAACTGCAAATTTACTGCCAAAATTAAAAAATACAGTTTCAATGTTAGTTTTATTTTAAATAAAATGTTCTTTCTTTACTTACTATAATTTTCAAAATAAATTTTTATTTTTTTTTTCATTTTAAAAAAGCTCAGTTATCTTAACTATTTCACTTTACCCCACACTGCCCTACTCAGCACAAATGGCTCTCTGTTTATCAGTTACTAGATTACTATGAATTATGACGAAAAATTTACACACATGAAAATTTTCTGCTTTAAGTCTAACAAAAGTAATTTTTAATTATTGCAGTGTTTAACGACATAGTTTTAACGACATAATTTTAACGACATAGTTGCTTTAGCAAATAAAACTAATAAAGCAGACAGCCTATCCTAACCCAACAACTTCACAATTTGTTCTAAAATACAGAATGTCTGTAAACCGAATTCAATGATAATTTAAAGAGTAACTGATGTTAAACAGAAATCTTTCCACTTGCGGAAGGATATACTTTAAGTTTAAAAACCCAATTGGCCCTGAGAAATAAAGCCTAACAATATTTTACTTTTTTAAAAATAAATTTTTTATGAAAAAAAAGTTTCCATGAAAAGTTTTTCAGGTGTATATTAAGTCAGAATCGGAATAATTTAATTTTTACAGTTTTATGTGGGGAGGGGTTAAGGCGACCAAACTAAGAAGGACTAACCTTAGCTCTTGTTGACTTGAGTTCAACTATAACATATACATTGAAAAAATTGTCCTCTCGTAGTTAAAATTATTTCCACACCAGATGCAATTTTATACGATTTTGTGGAATTGTGCATTATTGCATCCTTCCACATAAATGCAAAAGGAGGCTGAAAGCACAGTCCAAGGACAAATTATAAACATAAAAAAATAATGATTTTTTGAGGGGGGGGGGCTAGAATATGGTAGAAAAACATCCAGGTATAACTCCGTGATATTTATTGTGATTCAGCAATTCATGATTCCTTTCATGACAATTGTTTTGAAGTTATTGAATAATATGCTCGGAATAATTCTTATAACCTGCTTAAATATTATTTTTTCATGGATAAGTTTTGTTTTGTTTCTGGAGAGTCAAGTAATGAGGTTCGGAGCAAAAATTGAGTTAGCAAATAAAATGTTGCACTTAGTATAGTTAGAGCAAACCTAACCTGGAAGCATTGTGAAAGCTAAGCATACTCGAAGCTCAGCATTACTTGACTGCCAGGTTAGGTTCACCCCAAACTATAGCTAGCCGAGAATTATAAGAGATCGAGAATTGTTTTTGAGCTATTGGCTGGCACGTTCAATTCTAACATATCTACTACTCCACACTGTCTTTAAAATTGAAAATATTAATTTAAATATTGTTGCAAAAAAAATATGCATTGGTTTTTACAAATGAACTGTTTCTGAAGTAAGATGCCTAATTTCTCTCCAAATTTTGACAGTGCTGTTGACTACTTTTTTCGCTTGCCATCAGCGTATTACCTCATTGTCAAGAAAAATTGTAGTCAAATATCTTACCGTAGGTAATTGATGTTTTCATCTGCATGTTTATGACATGACACTTGGTAATTTACTCAATAAAAAGTTCATGTGTTAAATATTTTTGATATAATGCATTGATATTTTTATTCTTGTAATTTAGGTTTGTGACATTAATTGTGAAAAATTGGAATCGTCGAAAGATGGCCCAGTTGTACCTATGAATCTTATTTGATCTCTATATATGAGTGCGGAAATAACAATGGTACTGATGATGACAGCAAAGCAAACTATTAATTCAACAATGGCACAAGTAAATAATTTTAAAAATTGTGTAGCACAAGATCTGCAATAAATGATTTTGTACTTGTAATAAATGTTTTGTTTTATTGAAAACAATGTTAACTATGTACAATTGATAAGTTTCAATAATTTTGATAAAGTTAAATTTTATGGCAGTTATTGTTAAATAAAACGTCGCACAGTTAATTACAGGAACTTTTTTTTTGCCGGGGGGGGGAGGGGAAGGAGAGTATTTTTGTGAAGACTGATTTAAAAAAGAAAAAAAACAGTTGGTATGATTTGCGTTTATTTCATATGTTTTGCAATTGTTTGTTGATAAAAGATTTCAATACAATAAATGCAAAGCAAATACATTCCCAGATAGCTGTTATATCTTCCCTCTATACCTTCAAAAGAGAAAGATAGTTTCTGCATAGTAAAAATGTGTTTCCTCACTTTTAGGAAGTTTCACAAATTTTTGGAAGTTAATGAAGAAATTCGTGCAAATGCTCTAATAAAACTACGTTTCTTTTTTTCTTTTTCTTTTTTTTGCTGTTTTTCAAAAAGAAAGAAAAAATATATGGGCTTTTAAAATCTGCAATTGTTAATTCATTATGCTTTAATTGCCCAGCTATATTTTCAAAATAATAGTTTTTTAAACTGAAAATATGCGTGCATAAAACAGAAAATATTTATATTATAAACTGAAAACATCAGTTCATAAAACGCAAAATATTTATATTATAAACTGAAAACTTCAGTTCATGAAACGAAAAATATCTATATTAGAAACTGAAAACATCAGTTCATAAAACCGAAAATATTCCGATTGAGAAAGGAAAATAGCAGTTTTAAAACGGAAATTTTTCGTGATAAAAACGGAAAGTGTCAGTATTGAAAAAAACGGAAAGCATCCGTGATAAAAACGGAAAACACCACTTCTGTAAAAAAAACGGAAAATTGTCGGCAACTCTGCTGCCAGTACATTTTCCGTTTTTTGAGGGAATTTTAAAATACAGTGTATAATTGAAAATTGTAGCAAACTTTGCTCCAATTTTCTCGCTAAATAATTAAGTTTACGTATGGTATTGCTCCAAAAATTTCATTTATTTGAGCACATTTAAAAAAAATCGATTTTTCTGTGTAAGGGATGCTTTTTGGAAAGATCACTACAAGATGGTCAAAGATAACTGGAGGGTGAGGAAGAGGTTAAAGCTATTGGGAAGAACTTGACACTGGTAGTCTGTTGCCAGAATTGTTGATTCTAAGGCTCCAATTCTTAAACTAAAGGAGAATCCTATATATTACTACGGTGAATATTATAACAGTAAAAAATCTGAACCGTTAAAAATTTTGTCGAAGTATTTGATAGTGATGGCGACTTTTGTTTCATCGGAAAGAGTTTTTTCTCTGCCTGGTGGAATAGGCAGGGAAAAGAGAAATGCGCTTAAACACCAAACATTGGGGGTTACTTATCGTCTACCCAGGAGCGGATACAAACTAACATTTTAGGAGGTTCATGCTAAAGAGTGACCCTCCCCCTCCTACATGAATAAACTTATGGTTTTTGGTATGAAAAAGTTCTGAAACTGCTTAGGTGCTTAAAAAATACCACATCGGTCAGGAATATGGCACCTAATAGGACAAAAACCTCACGAATAAATTTTACAAACAATTTAAAGAAGTAGTATTTCAAGTATTTACTTTTAAAAATAATTCAAAAACTGATATCATTTACATTTTATCCATAAAGTGTTTGAATACAATGCGAACGGATAATCATGACCCTTATGACCTTCCCCTTGTATCCACTGCATAGGTGATCACCCCTGCGAGAACCTATGTATAATGAGGTTTTGCGCTAACACGACAAGCAAATTTTACATTTCTTGCACGATAATAAATCCTAAACACTGATTTAAACTAATGAACTATTTACAGCACATTTAAAAATAAACTCAGCACGAACTAAAAACTGAACCATCTAAAAATTACAACAGAAACAAATTCTAATCTATACAGACTTTACATTAAAAAAAACCATTTACGGACTCAAATGTTTTATCGATTGAAGCGATGCCTGAAGCTTTGGACATGGTTTTACAAAAACTATCGTTGATTAAATTTGTTGCTTATAAAAAGCAAACGGGCGTCAGACCCTTCTTTGTTACTTTTCATTATACTGGCTCCTGAACCCAGCGTCGTAGACTAACTGTCTCAAGAAAAGCTATTTTTACTGTCTATATATTTTAACTACGTATGCTATAAATGGAAAAGTGACAGTTAATACCCCCCCCCCAAAAAAAAAAAATCGAGAACTATTTACTGTTTCTTATTATGGCTTCGGTCTGTTTTTTTTTTTTTTTTTTTTTTTTCAAGCAGTCATTTTCACTATTCAAATGCAATGAGCCTTGAAACAGATTACAAAGTGTTTTCGCAGATTTTGATGGGAGGAGGGGTCATGTTCCCCCCCCCTGTATACACTTCCTACGGTTTCGATCAAGTTTTTTATTTTCCAAGCAAACATTCTGTTGCGGGTTGGGGAGGGGGGTGTTATGACCTCCTTGACCCCCTCACTTGTATCCGCCACTGCATCTACCCCCAACAAGCCGTCCCTCAATTACTCACAATTTGTGTTTAATTATATAGCACTAACAGTACAAAACATATTTCTTGCTCTTAATAATAATTTTCAGAATTAATTTTGCACTTTTAATATAATTTGCACAACTCTTTCTCATCATACAACTGACTGTAAGTGTATGATATATTTTTTCGCAGATTTAACTAGTTTGTATTAATTGTTGCATGTCTTATTATCATTTTTTGTCTTATTATAGTACCAAGATGTTGCGAAATTTTTCCTACTAAATTGTATTCATGATTTGCAGTTCAGTAGTTTTAATAGGTTCGTATTCTTTTGTATTGCTTAAATTAGACGCAATGCCAAAAGAATTCCCTGATCCATTAAGAAACATTTGTTAGAGATTATCTTCTTTGTAAGTTTGTAATGTAGTATATTAAAAAATGTATGTTAAATATTGACAAAAAGATCGATGTTTTAAAACATCAATGTTCGGAAACATCGATGTTTTTTGGTCGATGTATCAATACCATCGATTTTTAATTTCCAACATCGATGTTTTGCTATCGATGTCGCACCTCTACTCCAAACTAGTGTTGTAACCATTCTGTCTTTTACGTAATTTCAACAGAAATATTCTTGGGGAGTAATATCGGGTGAACTACAGCATAACTCTCAAACAATGTGCAGCTATCGTTGGTATGCCACCTTGGCATTCACCGAGCTCCATAGAGTGCTTGCATTCGAATTTATTCTTTAACCTCTGTCAAGTATCCATAAAGAAAATAATTTGAAGTTAGTAGCCACTGGTAAAAAAATCCAATTTTCCCAGGAAAAACCAAGTAAGCATGTTTGTGCAATAAAACTAGAGTAAGATAAATAACAAACATACAAAAAAAAGGAAGGAAAATGAAAAATGTGTAGATACTACCATTTACCCAATTCAATTCTAACGTAAATAGCTTTCTTAAACGTAATAACTGCCTTTATATGATATTGAACACAAGCACATTCTAAATATCTTAATAGTTTTTGTGCTGTAAATTATTATAATCTCTGAAAGAGACTTCTTATATCCCTTCTGTATTTTCATTAGAAAAAAAAAACATAATTTTTATGTTTTAGAAATGAATTGAAACATAATAAAAGCAAAAGAACTGACGTTTGAAAGAAATTTAAACATGAATTCACAAATCTATTAAACTAGTTGGCTGAATTTCACTTTAATTCGGCCTCTTCTGTTTAATTTTAATGAATACATACTTTTTTTTCCATGCCGTATTTTTTCAATAAAAAATATCTGCAGTGAATCTCATGAAGAGCAGTAGAAAAGTATGACTACAAAATCCAGTTTTTAAGAAGGTAGAGAATAGTTTTTTTAAAGAAAAAAAAAGGTGTTTCCCCGTTTGTACAAACTTGAAGTATTTTTTATATTGTAACAAAATTTATATTAATCTTGCTAACTGAAGAAATGCAATTTTCACAACTGAGTAATATGCAATAAACTTTGACAGCTCAACCATGAAACAAGTACTTTAAAGATGTTATTTAAGAACTTTCTGTAAGAAATCACTCAACCACAACAAAAAAATTGATGATTACATAATTTCATCGCATACTTTGTGTTTCCGGACGAGTTGTAACTCAATTCTTTAAAACATTGTATTAAGCATGTATTGAAGCATTTTCACATGTAAATAAATAACTGCTTTAAAAATATTAAATTTCAATTGAAACAAACTATGAAATTTTCAATTTCTTCTTTTTGCTTTTAATTGAAGTCTATCCTTAGCACTTTTTCTTAGACCCAGCAAAATAAACAATGATATAAATTTCGCTATTAAAGCAATATGATAATATTAAGCAATTGGCTTTATTTTTGCATCGTGTTATAGTTCAAGTGAGGTGGTAGAAATACAAAATGCAAACGCTTTATTCAGTACCTAAACATATATTTTAATCCATTACTATTTAATAAACAATCGTCCGGTAAATTTATGCTCCGTTTTTTATTTTTTTTTTCACTTTCTTCACACTAAAAGTAAGCCATTTCAAACAGCGGGCCCATTTAATGCTTATTTTGACTTCATGACATATAATTTAATTTTCAAAGTGATTAGAGTGTTTTAACCTCATGTTATGTTTTCCACATATTTATTCTAAAAGTATTTTTTGATGCAAGTGATAGCTCAGAGTGCAAAAACATTGACGAGAGATATGCAGAGAGACATTTCCATCAACATATATTTGAAAAAAAAAAAAACAATAAATCAATTTCTTTTGAGATGAAAATGTAATTTTCAGTATTTGTATTTATAACGAGAAAATTATACAACACAATTTTTAAACATATATGGTGTTTAATAAAGATGTCTATTTTGTAATTCTTCTAATAGTTGTAAGAAAAAAGTGAACAAATGTTGAAACTATAGATTTTGGGAATTATGTAATCTATAGAATAAGGGGGTTAAGTATAAAAAGGAGTATATCAATAATAGATTTTTTAGGCATATTTTCTAAGGAGATGAAATATCCAATACGCCGCTTTTTTTCTTATGAGACATATTCCTGATGGACCAAAAAAAAAAAAAAATCTCAAATAGATGCCTTTCTTTTGCATGCATAAAACATTTTTTTTTTTGCTCCAGCTTTACAAATTATAGCAATTAAAGCCCTAATAATAAAATCAAAGCTTAAATAGCGACACGTCCGCCATCTTGGGGCTAAATGCCGCTTTCTTTCTATGTCTGCTATCATGAAGTCGCGTGTTTTGCTTCTTGATTAAGGTGCTTCTTGACCTCGGATTAACATAGAGTTAATAAAAAATCACAATCAACAGGCTATTTTACCATAGCAGACATAAGAAGAAAGCATCGTTTAGCCCCAAGAAGGCGAACCGCGTCGCTACTTTATTCTACCATCCTGGGCTTTTAATAGTAATCACGGGCATAATTTCACGTCACAGGGTACCAAAATGTACCTCTTCTCTTGCAAAATAGTCGATAGATTCTGCGAAAGTACCCTAATTACTAGAGATATTTATTGTTTTAGTAGCTTTTCTTTTCCCTTAGTGTCGTTTTAGCATTTTGAACGGCAGTAAAATATTTCAAATCACAAACATTCCGTGAGTTTACTAATGTTTTTCATTCCCTTCTTTCTTTATTCGTTCTTTCTTTTCTTTTAAGTTTTAAACAGAGATTAAAAAAAGTCAATTGTTTCCGGCTAGCAAGGAAAGAAAAAGAGAGAACTTAAAAACTTAGTGCTATAAAGCACTCCAATGGTGGATCTAGATGCATTATGGAGAAACACATGGTAATAGCGTTGCTACGTGCAAAGAAACCACTTTTTTGGGGAGCAACAAGAGAGAAGAGCAGCAGATTGCTTTTCTCGACATGGAAAACTTCTGAAAGTTTTTTACTTATCGTAGTATTCACATGTAATGTTCGAGAACGTTGCTATTTTTGAAAAAAAAGGGTTGATCATATTTTCGGAGATACCAGTGAAACATGTATTGTGTATAGACAATTTTCCTCTCATCGTTCATCAATTAATATAGAAATATTTTTAAACATTATCATGTATTTTTTTTAGAAATTTGACCTATTTATTTCCCTAGATGAATCAAAACAATCAGCAACTTGGTAATATTCAATGCTACTGTGTTTATTAAATCGAAATTCATACAGCAGTTTAAACTTTAGATTTTCTGTTACTTGTTATTCATAAAAGAGTTAAAGATTTTTTACTGCCTACATATGCTCCTCGTCTTCAGACGAGTGTAAAACGAGTACTATTAAGACACGAATGATTTTTTGCTTGTCCCATTAAGTTAATTACAGTCCGAAACTCAGTTTAAAAAGAAATTGAAATGATAGTACGTTTTGGAACTGTGAGGATTCCTTTCGTTAAGGTATGAAAACGGAGCCATTTGACAGAAATTTCACGCATATATTACTCAATGCATGAATTTTAATTTATCTTGTTGTAATTTTTAACATACACTCAAACCTGTTTTTGGACGGTGTATAGAGACCGCATAAAAAATCGCATAAAAAAATTCGCTGAAAACTGTCCTATTGAGCACTCGTTTCAAAGATAAACTGGTCAATTAAGTCCCAATTTGATTGAAATTTTCATATACCGCACCAAAATAAATAAATAAATAAATAAAATAAATAAATAAAAAATAATTTGAACTTTGACATCTTGAATTTAAATTATGTTTTTCGCAATCACGATTGTGCGTGTGTGTGTGTGTGTATGTAGGCGTGTGTGGGGGTATGTTTGTTTGTGTGTGGGTGGTTTGTGTATGTGTGTGTAGGCATGTGTGTGTGTGGGTAGTTGTGTGTATGTTTGTGTGTCCGTATGTATGCGTTTGTGTATGTCTTTCTGTGTGTAGGTGTATGTGTGTGTGGGTAGTTGTGTGTATGTGTAGGTGTGTGTATGTGTTTGTATGTATGCGGGTGTGTATGTCTTTGTGTGTGTAGGTGTATGTGTGTAGGTGTAAGTGTAGGCAAGTAAGTGACGCAACCTGGAGACGGTTTTCGCTAGAGAAGCAGTGCAGTTGCAATACTTTGTATTGCTATTAAAAATCTAATTAATTTCGTAATTTTTTGTTATTATTTTAATCATCTGTTTGACTTTTAAATATTTCTTTAAACTCTGAGGCTGCTCGCAGTACTTAACTATAGGTGCAGTCATTCAGGTACCTTTGAGCCACTCCGGATAACTTTGCAAAACTTTTTAATAGATTCGAATTGCAACAAAACTCGATGCCCCTGTGTTTTACCCAGCCGGCAAGGTTTTTAAACCAGTTTTTTTACTATTTATTTTAGAAAATCAGTTCACAACATTGTACACAACAAATTACAAACTACAACAAATCTAAAGTTGCTATTTGAAAGCTGTTTTGGAATGACGATTTTAAGGTTTTGAAATCCTACTAATATTTTTCTTGCGTATATCACAGATACCTTGAGTGTTAAACTATCTTTGAGTCAGGGTAATCATTTTAAATAGTTTCGACTCTATTATATCTTAATTTCAGATAAATAAACAATACTTTAAGAGTTTTCTTTCGTTTTTTATCACTAGATGAAACAGCCCTATTAAAATGGGAATAGGATGGCTAACAGTAGAGAAATTGTGGATTAATAGTTACCTTCAAGGACTGTGTCTATCGTATTGTCATTGACCATTCATGCAAATTTCCGTATATTCCCATAAATCTAATGTTTACGCACTTAGTTTATGCATTCTGATTAGACACAAAGTACCAATGTTACAGTTCGTATCTCTTGAACATAATGATTTCCATCAACGAAATGTAACAAACAGTAAGAAAAATTACTACAACGTCAATAGTTGGGAAATAAGTGTTTGCTGTGTGAATTATTTGCAAAATAAAGCGCCACTTTTTAACTGCTATTATTTGCGCTACGAAAGCGAAAGGATCATTTGACATTCAGTTGCATAAAGACAAGAAGAAAATTTCTTTTTGCTACTGTTCAGCTAATCTTAGATTTATCCATAGATGCTTGGAATACATTTTACTTTAATATTTGATTGATTTCAATACAGTTCTTGTTTTTTTTTACATTCTTTTTTTTAATTCCAAATTTCGAGTTTGAAAACTTTTGCTCTACAGCATCAACTTTGTTTCCAAGAACTGTTGTATTCAATTATTCTTTAAACTTATGCCCTAGAACAAATTGACTCTCTTTTTTTTTTTTAACAAAAGTTATGTTACATTTAACGTTTAAAAGCACTTAAATTGTCATAGGTTCTTTAGTGAGGTTCAATGTAATCTCTTTACATAGCCATAACTGTTCTGCGATTGGAAAAAAAGAAATATTAAAATGCTCTTTTATCACTTTTATCAGAACGAATTGCTGATAAATGCACCTATTTAACAAGGTAAGATATCTTTATTTCTCCTGGCTTTCTGCACGGCAAGATTTACGGTTCAAGGCACATGAAAATTAGCCAAAAACACATAAATAATACTAACAAAAAAGATGGCTGAATGGTTAGAAGACACACGAAGGGAAGATGTGAATGGGAATGAAATGGGGCATCTGTTAGCGAAGTGTGAATGAAAGAAATACGCAGGAGATAAAAACATATATTAGATAAATAGTGTAGACAGGATAAATTGCAAGGAAACGCCTGAACTGCTTTGGCTGCTATTAAAGGCTCATTCTTTTGTGCTAGCAAGTGGCAACAAAACAATAATGAACAATTAGGGAAGGTCTTTAAAGAATGTGTTAGCTTGTTGTGATTCTGACAGGTTTTACTCACTGTGAAAGTTGCACGAAAAACAATCAATTCAGAAGTACGTATAATGTCAACTGATAGAGGAATTTAATTTAAAATAATGGTTTTCAAGAAAGCTTGAAACAATTATAAAACTGTTTAAGGTTATTAAGTTTTTGTGCTGATAGTGCAATTCAACGATATAAATATGATTCATCAGAAACGCGTGAAGCATATAGTTCAAACTGAAATTAACTGGTAGGAACTTCTTTGGAAATGGACATTTTTAGCACCTTTTTCAACATTAGAGCAAAGATCTGGATTTCATGATATGAAAAGTTTCAAAAATAGTTTCTAAAATTAGTATGAATGAATTATGCTAAGTTATAAATCTATGACGTTGCATTAATACACATGCATATATATATATATATATATATATATATATATATATATATATATATATATATACAGTGCAAAAAATAAACTGTTGTTTTTACAGTATAATACTGGCAGCTCACATTCCAAAGAAAAACTGTAAAATTTGCAGTAATATACTGTCTTATAACAGACTTTTATTGTGAAATTTACAGCGCTAAACTGTAAAATTAGCAGTAATATACTGTCCTTCAATGGAATTGCCCTGTGAAATAAATAATGATTAACTGTAAAATTAGTAGTAATATGTTGTTTTTTAATGGAACTTCCCTGTAAAACTTACAGTGTCAAACTGTAAAATTAGCAGTAATATACTGTTTAAGGAATGACTTGACCTGTAAATTTAGCAGAGATAATATGTAAAATTAACAGTAATATACTGTTTTTTAACGGATTTTCCCTGCAAAATTAACAGTATCAATCTGTAAATTTAGCAGTATTATGCTGCGAAATCAGCTGAATTGCACCACAAAAACAGCAGTACCATACGGTTTTATAAATGATTTGTACAGTAAAATTAACAGCAGTAAACCATAAAATAAATAGTTATCAATTTTTATGCAAAACGTATCGTTGTCTCTTTTCATAGCCGAAATCACTGCTTCTACAGCTGAAGAACAATATAGAAAAGTAAAGCAATTGATTCTGTATGTACGTTGTAGAAATCAGCCTACATACGAAATCTGTTCCTTTTCTAAAGTTTTTCAACAACAAAAATAATGTTTTAGGCTATGAAAAGCGACAAGTAAAAAAATATAAAAGCCTTTTACATTAAAATAGTGAACTGCTGCTAAAAAAATGTTTTATTGATATTAATTTCATTGTACACAAAATAAATCAATGCCCCCCCCCCCAATCTCTATATTTTATAAACACCTGTTAAAGAAGAAAAAGTGGCGCATTTTCATTTCTACAAAAACTTTTAGCTCTACTGCAACTTAAAAATTTACAAATAGAAGGAAATTGCAAAATATGGTCTGAAGCTTTATTTTAAGAACAGTTATTGCCTTTTCATAAAAAAAAAACTTTTTGATAAATGGAGGTAGTAAAAATGAGGTTTTTTTATATATAACTGAAAATACTACATCGTATCTTCACTAAAAGTACTTTTTTCACTTCCAGCATTATTATGTTGCTAAAATGTGCAGCATAATGTGGGAAATGTTTCGCAGCATGCAATCCATTTATACCTTTAAGTTTATTTTAACTTTATGCATGCAATTATGTGGATTTATTTTCTTTTCGGGGTAAAACAGATTATTTTCATGATTTTCCTCTTTTTGTAATGTTATAAGTTGCACTTGGACCTATACTTTATTTGAGAAGTACTACCGACAAAATTTATTTCACACCATATGAGCAGTATTCGGTATTTAGAATGAACAGAATGGTTATTATTGTAAACTGATTATTATAGATTAGATAATTTATCCTATTAACCATTTAAATACATGGAAAACAATAAATACTGTGACGATTCAAATTACCAAAGCTACTAAACAGAAACAATTTTTCACTCGGTATAATAAAATCTGTTACGTTTATGTGTACTTGTATTAAAAGTTAAAACTTTGTTTTACTACTCCAAAAATTATGTAACTTTATATTCTGTTATACTGTTTTCATGAGAAAAAACGAAACATTCACACCATTAAAAATTGCCAAATTATTTTATTTCGTATACATTACCTATAAATATAGACTAGACGACCCGTGCGGAACTCCGCACTGTGCTTCGAATCGTTTCATAAGGCATTTTGCTCTTTAAAAATTTCAAAGAAAGAACATTATGAAGAAGAACCGAAAAAAAGTAAGCGCAGAAGAGAAGGCATGTAATTTAAAGACATCAGTAACAAAACCTCGTTAAATACAACGTTTGTGATAATTTTGATCATCGCTCACCTTTTGGTCGTACATATTTTAAATGCAAACATAAATATCATTAAAAGTGGCTGAGTAATGACTCGTGAAAAAGCAATAATTGTGCATGTGAAAAAAAACAGGTTGTGACAAATACAGTCCTGCCCATGTGAGCATCTGACGGGGAAAAAGAAACATTAAAGAGATATTTATTGGCACGGATTCGAATTGGCGCCATTCTGATTAACAGCCCGACACCCCAACAAACCTAGCAATTGCGCCCTCCTTTTCGAAAGCTATTCATTGAAGGAATGCGTAGTAAGAAACAGCAAAAAAGCTTTTTGCCAAAACAAAAATAATAATAATAATAATAAGATTATGCTTCTATATTTTGTCATTAAACAGCATGATACGATTTAAAATTATTCGTAAAGCATGGAATTTGATTAAAGAATGACGAATATCTCCCGTAGCGATAGAAATAAACATTCTAGAGAAGTAATAAATTAGATTGAAAACAAATGTTTTTATCTTTGAATATTGAACTATTTCCCATAGAAGGTTGCTTTAACCGTTACGGCTTAAATGGATGCACATGTTTCTCTTTTAATCGAACACTTAAAATTCAAAACCAAAACCAGTTGAACTGAGTCCGTTTTTTAAGTGTAATTTTTCGAACGTAGACAAAATGTATTTTTTGGGTGAAACTCGGAGTTTTAATTTGGCGTAGAATTTTTTTCATTTGTACAAAAGGTTCGAACACTGCTATTAGAAACATCTACATTTCAGCATACAATGAAAATGTTTTTCTGCACAAAAAGGATTTCTTTCAGGTGAATCTAATACATTTTTATGCTTACAATTTGCTGAGTGATCTGGATGTAGTCAGAGCTTAAAAAAAAGGAAGAACACCCTTCAATTAACAGTCAACTTATCTGAATGATAACTGTAGCTTGCATAAAGGAGTAGAAACACCAAGTAGCATTCCCACTGCATTTATTTTATTACGTATGAGTACATGTAATGCGTAATACTAATATAAATTTGATATTATGTCGGACAGCCCAAGCTTGCCCGAAGTTCAGATAGTTTATAGCCGAACGCTCTACCGAAAAAAAACTTATCAATTTAACCGAACAACTAAGTCCAGTGCTTTTAAGATTTATTAAAATATAAACACACACACACAGGCCTTTTTTTTTTTTTTGCCGAAAGCGACGTAAAAAAATTGGGAAAACTGCATTAGAATTTTGCTTTTAAAAAAATGCATAAGAACTACAGGCTGCATCAAGGCTTTGAAACAGCAAGGGGGCGTTTTCGAAAACTTGATTTTTCGACCGTAAGTCTATTTTTCGTCGTTAGCCAGCCTGATAAATTTTAAAATGAGAGGGGAATAATATATAAAATAAGATATTGAAGAGAAATGTTTTTATTTTTGAAAATTTTTACAATTTGTTACCTCAGGCTGCTTGAACCGTTATAACTTAGATGGCAGCACTGTTCATCATTTAACAGCACGGTTAAAATACAAAATAAATTGAACTATGCTCTTTTTTAAGAGTAGCTTTTCGAATGTAGTAAAAATGTGATAAGCTTTTTTTTTTTGCAAAAAAAAAAAAAAAAGAAAAAATATGTATTTTTCCCATCAAATTGAGGTAGTAATTTTTTTCTTTGTACAAAGAGTCAAAAACTCATTAGAAGAATATGTATTTCAA
The DNA here is from genome assembly GCF_026930045.1 of Uloborus diversus. Lineage (NCBI taxonomy): Eukaryota > Metazoa > Arthropoda > Arachnida > Araneae > Uloboridae > Uloborus > Uloborus diversus. The sequence continues at coordinate 152,902,324 of NC_072733.1, forward strand.
TATACGATTTATTATTTTTTTCTGAACAAAAAACAATTCTATTGTAGTCTGAAATCTTAAACCTGTTACTTATATTTTCATTTACATTATGCTTTAATTTTCTTAACAGAGCCAAAGCTTAAAAAAAAAAAAAAAAAAAAAAAAAAAACGTACAATTCAGAAGTACTTTTAGCACAAAAACACATCAATTTTTCATAACAGCAAAGTGCGTTTCCTACTCATTTATTCTGTTACCTCACAGTTGTTATTCACTTAATTAAGTATTCATGTAATGCACGATATTTCTCTAATTTTTTGATGCAGATTGTCCGGACATGGGCCCGAACACGCATTCTCCTGGTTACGAGGAGAACGCTCTGCCGATCAAGCTATTCAGCTCTGTCGGTCATAGTGCAAGTTAAAGTTATAAGTTTAACCGAAAGTCTCATTCTGGTTCTTTAAAACAGGTTTTTCCGCTCAAAAAACAATTTTTAGACCGTGGGTCTATTTTTCGTCAATAGCCAGCACCATAAGCTTTAAAATAAGGTGTAAATCAAAGAAATCGATCAAGAATTGAGGAAAATCTGGCGTAGAAACCAAAAACAGGCTACAGAAATAATATATAAGGATTAGTCATTTTTACAGTTGAATTGAAAAAAATCATTTAAAATCGAATGCTAATTTTTTCAAAATCAACATTTTTACATCACGAACTTGATTCTTCTTTGTGACATCTTTGCCGACTTAGTTGCCATCATTAGAACTTATATTATAAAAGTATCTGTCAAAATAAAAATTGTTAGAATCTCATAAAACTTGTGGACACCAAAAACATACATGGAAAAATCAAATTACGTAGGTATAAAAATACGCCCTAAAATGATTAAAATTATGACTCTGAATGATCTGAAATTGCCTTGGGAGTTGCTTTTATTTTGAAACCGCTCAACATATACCTAAATTGTAATTGAACCGTTTATTTCAGGAATCAGTTGAGCGCTAAATATGTTTTTTTAAGGAGAAAAAAACTTTTTGGCAGCAATTTGCAAGCGTAACGGTGGTTATTAATGTCTAATTAAAGTAGACCTAATCCGGATACTTTACATAAGAACTCAAAAAAGAAAGATAATAATATCTTACATTTTCTCTTCCATGTAAAGAAATGCACTTATACTGGTTTCTGAAATACAATTTAAAAAAAAATCCTTGTAATTTTCGGTATTTTTAAAGGATTTTGTAATTACATATGAGACTGTTGTTTAAGAATAATATTTAGAATAATATTTATTTTTTTCGATCAGCTAATTGAAGTGATCGGGAAAATAACTCCTTTTATTAGTCAAGAATTCCGAAAAAAAAAAAAAAAAAAAGCAACGGAAAGTTGTCCAAAATGGGAAAGTTAACATCTTGGTCTAAAGAAAAAATAAAAATGTTTTAAGGAATATAAAACGTGAAACTAGTTTCTTCTTATAATAGGCTCCAGATTATCGGATTGCAATATCTTCACTTCAAAACAATAATTGGGATGAGGTAGAGAATTATTTTTTTAGAAAATGGAGCAAGGTCGACGTTTAGGACAACCAATTGGGAAATATTTAGGTATTCATTTAAAACAATGAATACTGTATCTAGGCTCTTTTAATTCCCCCCCCCCCCGAGTTGCTATCGTAGCACTGAAAACCGTATATAGATGGTTTTTCTTTCTTTCTTTTTTTTTTTTTTTTTTGGTAACCCATATTCCTTTCCAACACTTTTCAACAGCTCGTGCTATGTTCAACTGATACCAGCTTCATCTTCTTTTTCTTTGACAGCTGCCCATTATTGAAATCTGAATATGAAACTAAGTGTGACGTAAAATAATTATTTAGAACTCTGTCTGTACTTAATGTGAAATATTTTACTAAATTTTTAAAATATTTTTTTTCATGCATTTTATTCCATAATTGTGTTATTATATTATTAAAATTTATTTTTTTGGAGCTTTTTTCTTAAGTACTAAGGAATCAAATAAAAGAGCCATTTGAGTTGAAATAAAATAATACGTAAGAACGTTCTATCTTATATATCTCTTAATATTTAAGCATAATTTAAAATGTTTCATTTATATTCTATGTCTTTCAAAATGGGGACGCCCCCCGCCCCGAACCCCGTTTTGAACAGCTATCGATGTTCCCATTTAAGCCACTAGCGACTTTTTTTTTTTCAGGGGCACTTCTTTAGAGAGGATTTAGACAATTTATTTTTAAGTTTTTCAGAGTTTACCTGAAATCTGGAAGAAACAATTCTATATTTCCAAAATCAAGATGGCTTAGTTAAAGTCAATTCAGTAAAAAATGAAAATCGGTCAGAAAAGTTGAAAGTTTTTAAAAAAATAATAAATCGTCAAACATGTCAAAAAAGAGTAAATCTGGTAGAGCCAGCTCTAATCATTGAGAAATTGTAAGTCCACATTTGGCCCGCCGTCTTTGTTGTAAACAATGCTACCCTTCTTGAAAATGCTTTGCCAGAAGACCGAACCACTTTTAACTGTAGATTTAAACATGCTCACATTTACAAAATAACTGCTTTTTATTTACATTACAATAAAAATAATCTATAATTTTTTTTGATAAGTGTCACACAAGTCTGAATATGCGAAGAAAGTTTCATACGCTGTAATACATCGTACTTTTAGCATGCTGTTTTGGTTCCTTCGATTTTAATAACATGTAAAAACAAAGAATCAGTGTTTCAAAATTTACTGGAAAATTTAAAAAAAATAATGAAAGAAATGTACGTCTAATTTAGCTCTAGCAACAGAAATTTCTATATTCCGGCGATTCTTGAAGTGATGATATTCAACTACGCGTAAAATCTAATATTAAATTACAAATTAAAAAAAATCAGACTTAAATGAATTGTATGACCGATCACATTTCAATCAAAACAAAATAAAATTTAGTTTATCTTGTTCCAATACATAGTTCTTGATTGTAACATAGAACCTGACAACGGGCCACAAAAATCAGCTTCAGGGGCTCCAATACGGCACGCAGACCATAGGATAGGCTTCAGTGGCTAAGAACGCTCTAAAACTCAAAAGCATTGGTGATTACAAATTACATCTGAAAACACAAAAATATAAATGAAAAGACATACTTAAAAACTTCCGTTTTCCGTTGCCGGCAGTCATGTCACAAAGTGAATCATCGCAACATCGTTTAGACTAGAGGCTTTTTTGAAATTCCAAGCGGAACACAAATGCGAACTGCCATCTTGATAAAGACTGCCATTCAGTTCTGGTCACAAGTTACGTAGTTCTTTACATTTGCACACCACTAAACGAAAAGAAATGATATTGCATTAGTGAATAAATTTAAATGAAGTAAATTGAGGCGGCTAGAATGAAATTTATAGTTTAATTTTTTCCGAAATACATAACCGCAACCATATCACTGGGCATAAATTCAAAATGAAATCAACTACAATTGTTTTTTTTTTTTTCCGTGCGCTGGAGTGACAGGAACAAAATATTCGCTAGCAAATACCCCCCCCCCTTCTTGGCAAGCCAGCACACGCAAAAAATGAAATATACTATAAGAAATGAATAAAAAATATATTATAGGACATCCGATTGTGTGCACAAATTATAGCTTAAACATAATGGAATAATTGAAACATTTCAGAAAAAAAAAAAAAATATATATATATACTATATATATATATATATATATATATATATATATATATATATATATATATATATATATATATATATATATATATATATATATATATATATATATATATATATATATATATATATATATATTAAATAGTTCTACAAATGCGATAAAAAAATTTAACTAACAATAATTTTAAGCGGATTTGCAAAAGTTATGGTTATATTTGCGTAAGTTTTTGTAAACTAAAAGAATAATACTTTTTCTTGATAACAAGCTAAATAATACTTTGTGGCAAAAGCTAGGGCCAATATACAAGAACTTTTTTTAAAAAAATGAAGAATATTTTTGTTAACTGGCAATCCTTCTCCGGTTTTAAAAGTAAAAACCTAATGTTTTTTTTTTTTTTTAATCAAACTTATAAAAGGAAAAAAAAAGAAAAAAAAAGTTTCTCTAATTCTTCAGTATTAATTTCAGTTATGGGCTGTACGCACATTATGAAGGTTCCGTTCATAGGCAGTAATAATTTGCACTGAAATTATTTCCTTCTGAATGAATGAGTAGAAAATTTCTGAGTTTTCCCCGTTTTTGATCACGCAATGTACCCTTCATGTGTGACTTTTTAATATTCTCTTTCACACAATCTCCATCCTTACAATATTTATTTCTTCCTTTTACCAGATTGTGCGGAATATTTCATGAGTTTTTTTCAAAGGGGCACTAATTTTGTTGTGCCTTATAAAGCTGGAGTTTACCAGACCTTTTTGCTTACACATGAAAGAAATGGCTTACCTCGGGAATCCTATGTAATGATTTCACATTAACGACAAAGCTGCTGCAATACATCTTTGTACACACTAAAAAACAGAAACATTCCTGAAAAATAAAGGGCAGTTAATGTGTCTAATTTATGCCACTAACTTTTCTGGGGGGAAAAACAGGAAAGTTTTCTGGGAAGGATCAGAAACCTTTCTGAAATTTATCTGGGATCTTACTGAAGAATACTGAAACTGTAACAGTAAAAGCCAGTCACGTTTTTGGAAGAAAATACACCAAGAAAGTTCCTGAAGCATTTTAGCATCTTGACATTGGCTGAAGCGAAATTACAATCAAACACCAAAAATCTTATTTGCTTGCAATTCTTGCAGTGCTATAGGGTTCAGAGATTGCATTTAATCCTCATTAGAGGCTTAGTAAATATAGAAGGGCAGTAATGGAGTTGAGGGTGGAACACTTAATAAATACGCTGAGTATATTTTCATACTGGTAGCTGAAAATATTTTTCTCAACTGTGAGAAATCTACATTTATGCAACTTGGAGCAAATGAAATTTTTTTGCACAAAGATGCTTGATTTTCACAGGAAACTAGAGGACACCAGTGAAATCCCGGAACGTTACCTGGAATCTGAAGTTTCGGAATTTTCTTTACATCTTTGGAAATGACGCGATACTGAAGTTTTTGTTCACTGAATAATTGTATCAGTATGATTACAACGTTATCTCTGAAAAAAATATTAAACAGTAACAGTACTCCAGAAGAAACTCTAAGATGTACATAAAAAATTACTTTTTTAAATTTTAGATGTTTTTTTCTTTTTAGGTTTTATGTAGCAAAAAACATTTAATTTCTTTTTGAGTCGTCGTTGTCGTAAAGGTAGTTTTTTTACGCACTTGAGCAAGAATAAAACATTAATTTTTGAGTTCAGCAGAGTTCTAGTTACTTATAAAGACATTACGTAATCTGATTTGACGTGCTTAAAACGGAATTTCATTTAGCATCAATCTTATTTTCAGCATGAATAAAAATCAGTCTTCTGATTCACATAACTTTTTAGATTGGAAATATGATATTTTCTTTTGATGTCTCAAAAAAAAAAAAAAAAAAAAAAATGCATGCCCCTTTTTGCATTATCTATATAAAAGGATCAATACAAGTAATTTTCCCTTTCTTGACTCACCAAACCTGAAAGGAGAAAAGTTTTGATTGATTCCTTTTTCTTTGGCTTTCTATTAAGGCGGCAGTTTCATTGAAATGATTGATAAAATGTTCGGGTTACTTAATTTCTACTACTTGGTGTTGTAATTGATATGTTTTGGAATCTTTTTTCTTGCCTCTCTAAAGCTTATGTGTTACTTCAAACAATATTTTCTAAACGTGTGTGTCCAAACTTTGCCCTTCCCTAGAACAATTTTTTTTCCACACATTATTTGAAGAATCAAAAAAACTCAACGAAATTATATTGAAGGGTTGTCCTCACAAAATGAACCTACTTTTAATATTCAAATATTAACTAGGAGTTTTTATTGAATATTTGTAATCCACATTAAAACTCACCTTCAGTTTTTGTGACATCTGCTTCACACGTTGCTTCGCATTCTAAATGTAAGAAAAAATCACCTCAGAATAAAAGTATGACTTTTGATATTTTAGATTTCATATACAAATGCTATACTGCCGTGCTAAGCACAGATGTGGTATCTGCACATTTTATCAAAATTGAGTTATTGTCACCAGGTGGTCGTTAGTAATTTAATTTACCTAAATCTCAAGTTTTTTGGCAATTTGTGAACGCGAAATATTAAAAAAAACTTTAAGAAAAAAGTCGTAACTGCATAGTTTGCGGAGTTTGCTAAGGCAATTTGAACGTAAGTGACAAATACTAAGCCTTTAAAGTGGTATCTGCACAGTTACCACTTTTTTCCTTAGTATTTTTTGTAGATACGACTTTTATACCGTAGTAAAGCAGCATATTTAATAATGTAGTAGTTTATTGTAACGCAGAATATTAAAATTAGTTTACCGTTGAATAGTTGATACAGGTTGATAATAAAAACTAATATAACTTTGCATAATTGCTAAAGTAAATATTCAGCTTCTTCTATTTAAATGTTTATTTAAAAGGCAAATTCTAAAAATGAAAGGCATGTAAAATATTCATATTTAATTCTTTCATGCAAAAAAAAAAAAAAAACGCATTTGATTCTGCGGCCAGTAATATTTTTATTTAAGTATCGTCTGCTGTCAAAATTATCTTCATGCTTGGTAAAAATGAATCTAGAAATTAAAACATTATAAAAAACACATTCTTTGAATAAAAAAAAACAGAAAATTGTAATGGATTAAGTTTTAACTGTCCGGAATTTTAAAAATGGTATCTTTCAGAAGGTAGATTCTGTTAGATTTGTATTAACGAAATAAAGCGAAACAGCTAAGCCTAAAGAAAGCAGATGTTTTCAGTATTATTTAATGATACTCCGAGCACGTTTTACTAAGCTATTTTTGTCGTATCTGTGCAGATACCCCTAAAAATGCTTAGAAATTGTCCTTACGGTGAAAATAGCTTAGTATATGAAAAGGTTTTGAAAAGAAAATTTGTCGTAACTACATTTATTAATTTTAAATTAACATTTTTACAAAAATACTCTCTTACAGTGTTAGATAAGTTATTTACGAAACAACTACCGCAAGTTGAGCATTTAGTTAAATCATAAATTAAAGAAATGAGTTGTAAAACTTTAATCGTCAATTTCTCGTTTTGAGCTCTACTGCAGATACCACATCTGTGATTAGCACGGCAGTATAGTTATAGTACAAACTGCTTCTTTCGTAAACTATGAACTATGACAACAATAAAAACTTGTTTTACTCGATGAGTCACAATGATTTAATTTTTGTCAATATATATATATATTTGGGAGTCCCAAAAAATGAAAGTCGTTTTTTTTTTTTGAATATTTTTGAAAAACTACTAAGAAAGTTTCTCAACTCAACTTAGCGCCAATTACCCCTCCTATTTACCGAAACAGAGGTAAACATTCTCAGAGTCGGAGCTCAATTTCTCAGAGCCTCACAATACTTTGCGAAGCTCAAAACAGCAGCAAATGGTGCATAGAAAAACAAATCAAAACAGAAAAACAGACGTTGGGGGCTTATTTGTGGCAATGTGCAAACCGTCAAACGAGTCAGTACGAACACACTCCGGTCAGCAAGCGCAGTATAGTTCTTCCATAGTGAACGAAACATAGCAGTGGAATTGCGTAGTTCGGAAAAAGAGATATTTTTGATAGGCGTCATAAAACATCAAATTACGGGCTCAAAACTTCCCTCTAACGGACAAGTTCTGTCTGTTTTATTTTATAACATTCGAGAAGTGAACTTAACCATCAGTGAAAGTGCAGGTTCTTGTTATTCGGGAATGCATCATGTTTTGGGAAAAAGCACGCATTCTCACCAAATCGTTGCCAAATTGTGTGAATCAACTTAAAAACCCGTATCAAATTTGGACAGACTTACTTTGCAAAAAAATGCAAAGAAACTGCAAAAAATATTCAGGTAGCGTGAATAAGAATTTCTAAGTAATTTAAATAATTTATTCGATATTGCACATGCCGATGCCTTTCAGCTAATCAAAATAGAGGAAGATCGAATTTTCTTACAAGTACAAAGAGAGCCCGGTCGACGTGGTCACTTAGGTGGAGTGGATAAAAAACTGGCCGACAAAGAGGAAAGGTCTCGACTTCGAGATGTCAAAGAAGAAAATAGACGCATGAAATAAGATTCCACTTCAACATCCTCAGAATTTTATGAACCAGTACTAGTAGATATCTCTTCGAGTTCTAGTGAAAATATATACTCAGAAGATTTCCCTGAAACATATAAATCAGTACATGGAACAAGTATATCAGAACCCGGAACAAGTATATCAGAACCTGAAACAAGTATATCAGAACCTGGAACAAGTATATCAGAACCTGGAACAAGTATATCAGAACCTGAAACAAGTAAACTAGTACCTGGAACAAGTAAATATGGAATGAGGAGCGATTTTATAACTCCAAAGTTAGTTGCTGCATTGGATAAGTGTCAGTTAAGTATACGAGATTCTGTGTTTATTCTTGAAGCTACTATTGACGCACTTGGGTGTAACATTGATGAATTTCCGATGAGTAAATCTTCATTTCAAAGAATTCGAACCGAAAAGCGGAAGGAGCGGGCGGAAAGAATAAAAATTGATTTTCAATTTGAAGTACCGGCTGTAGTGACCTTACATTGGGATGGGAAACTGTTGCCAGCTTTGAAAGCTCAAAAATCAAAAGAAGATCACTTACCTATAGTTATTCCATATGGATGTAAGGAACAACTCATTGCTGTGCCTAAACTGGATAATTCTACAGGAAAAGAACAGGCACAGGCTGTTTGAAAAGCAGTTTTAGATTGGAATCTCGTGCTTGCGCTCTTCTTCAAGAAAAATTTGATAAAGAAAGGCTTTCCTTTAGTTGCCGCCATCATATGTATGAACTGGTATTAAAGGCAGTAGTCGAAGTGAAAATTAAGCAAGTCACAACAAACCCTGATATTCCACTCTTCAAAAATCCCAGAGTCTTCGAAAAACATCGATCCCACTAAAATATACAGTGCTATAGAGGACCTGCCGAGTTGTTCCGAACTGTACCCGAACTTGAAAATTTACTTGGCTTTTACCGTGCTGAACTTACTAAAGTTACGGTTCGGGATGACTATCGAGAGTTGATAGAACTGTCTATCATATTTTTAGGAGGAGATATAGAAAAAAAAAATTTAAAGTAGGACCACCGGGAGCCATGCACCAAGCTCGACGGACGCATGATCTGCATGCGTGAGGTAGAATTTACGTATAGAGAAATTTGTGCCCGCACGTGGGCTAATGCCTCAACTGCGGTGCGTATTTGTAAAAGATGGACAGAGGACATGGAAATTAGCCGCAAGACTCGCGATGGATTGTATAGCGTCCTCTCGTACGCTAGCACAACGTTCGAGTATGGCTACAGGTGTGACACTTGCTGCATCCCCCCCAGTTCGTCGACGTATGCTGCGCGGGGCCTGCGTGCAAGGATTCCTCTATGCAGGATCCCTTTACCCTTAACCATTGTCATTTCCAGCTTTAATGGGCCACCAAAACACCCAATTGCATGCGAACTAGCAAAACACACACACACACACACACACACACACACATATATATATATATATATATATATATATATATATATATATATATATATATATATATATATATATATATAAAAATCTCGTGTCACGATGTTTGTTCGGGGTAAACTCCGAAACTACTGAACCGATTTTTATCAAATTTCATACCTATGTGTAATTTGGTTCAACTTAAAAGATAGGATAGTTTTTATAATTTTTATTGCAAATTTCACATTAATTATGCAATAATAGTGTGAATTAATTGTTTAGTTCTAAAAATTCTTAATAGATGGCGATGTAAGTTAATTAATCGATACAAGTCTAACATCGTATGACTTATTGCTAAATAAACTATGATAAAAAAACTCAGAAATGCTCCTTAGAATTTCCATATAACCTTTCTGGATATTACAGGTTATTATTTACTTCCTGAAAAAATCAACTATATTTTTCAAAACGTTTCCTTGAATTGCTACAAATTGCAGATTTCACACCGTTGTGAAAAGTATTTTTCTCCACCAGTATCAAGATGAACTAAACGTATTTAATAGGTGTATCGGTTTCGGAGCGATTACGGTTCGTCCAGATTGACTCAACACCCAATGAGTGCGAAAAGTTAACTGGATCACGAAGTTTTGCAAGAGTTGCAGAGGAGTTACATTCGAGCTACTTGCTTGAGAGTCCGTCTTCGTGTTGGCAATGCGTGTATTAATGCTTTGAGAGCTTTCTTAGAAAAGCAGGAAGGTTCCAGGCTATTATATTAAACCTGCGTTAGGCTTCTCTGAAGGTGCCAGAATCATAACTGCCTTTAACCAAGAAGCCTACTGAATTCTTCAAAAATATTCCAGGTTAATTTCAGGAAGGTTAATGAATTTAAGCGGAAAACAATTATTTTCTTTATTTTGTTCCCCAAGGGATTTTTAATATCATTAATTCTTGCAAAGATACGTTCGCAACAGAAAATTGCAGTGACAATTGCATCGTCAGGCATTGCTGCTACTTTTTTTAGATGGTAGACGAACAGCACATTCAGATTTAAAGTTGCCTATTAGATATTCATAACAAACAAAACGCAATGTGTAACATTAAAGAAAAAAAAAACGTGGTCTGGCTGTAGTGTTGCAAGAGAGTGAAATTATAATTTGAGATAAGTGTACTATGACTCATGAGTAAAAGGGTTCATTCGAAGCACATCCTAGGATTGTGCAAGATTTGAACGGCAATGATAAACTTTTAGGCAAAATCGTCTGAATACTGTCTGGGGACTTTCGGCAGACATTACCAGTTATTCCGATGAAATCAACGCATTTTTAAAACAATCGTTTTTATAGCGTAATGTCGAGATAATGCGATTGGCCATGGACATGCGAGTATAAACGCAAAATAATCTAATCGCACAAGTATTTTCTAAGCAATTGCTGAGTATTAGAAACGGTGAAATTGATCTGTATCAAAATATACAGTACAAGAAATAGCCAGACAATTTCTACACTGCCGTTGAGACGAAAAGTGAACTAATTGTGAGTCTATTCCCAGATAAATTTAATTTTTTAAAACTCATAATTGCCACTGTAATCGCGCTGGTTTTGTTGCAGTATTGTTTTCGGTAAATATTCCCGAACAGACAGGAATATTTGTAGATCGTCAATTGTCGACTGTCAAATACATATCATGATGCATGTCGCAAATTGTATTTATTGGTCGCACAAAGTCATTGGGAGTTGACACTTTCTAATGCAGGTTTGACATACGGAGAAACAGTATTCGTCAACTGTTTAAAAACAATTTTGACGACATACTATCCGATACAATCATTGTTTTAAGGAGAAACTATATAACTTTCACGTTTGAAGACGTATTTCATAAAGTTTAACAAACACACAAATGTCTAAATCCATATTTTACACAAGAGATGAATATGAAGCTTTAGTTTTAACTGAAGGTTTTTGCGTTTCAATTTCAAATTTGCCACTTAGTTATTATGATATGCCGTCACTTGATAGTTGGGCCACCGACTTAGTTAACACTGATTCGCAACGTATAACAACAGAGCAATGACGCTGTCTTAGCTACAATTATTGCGAATAATGAGCCATTACTAACGGCTTTAAAAAAAGCTCCCCATTAATGCTGAACAAGCCTATACAGTTGTCGATGAAAACAAAGCAGTAAACACTCCAAATGAATTTTTAAATTCCTTGGATACACCAGGAATGCGACTACACGATTTCCGGTTGAAAATTGGCTCAACAATTTATTCTTTTTCGCGATTTAAACCCACCTAAATTACGCAACGGTACACGTTTCTACATCAAAAGTCAACAATTTTGTCGGGAAAGTTTAAAGGAGAAATCTTTGTGTTGGCACGTAATCCATTAATAGCGTCATAACTTTGAAGCATATTTAGGAGACTTCAGCTTTCAAAGCGTTTAGCTTTTTCAATCACCCTATAAATATCTTAAGACAAAACAATGTCTATTTGCGGTTTGTACTTGAAATATACATATTTATCTCCTGGGAAAACTATCTATCGCCTACTCACGAGTGGGAAAGTTATCATACCTATTAGTGTATTTTGTAAAGAAGTTATTGATTACAAACTATAGAGAAAGCTGAGGTGAATAAAATGTAGTGTAGAATCTAAAAGTGTATGGTGGTTTACGCTTAGTTTCTACATTCGGTTATTTTACAATCAGTTTCGATATTTATTATCACTTTCAAGTTATTTTTGTTTGTTTTTTGCGGAAGTCATACTTACAAAATTTACTAAGCGTAAGTATAGTGCTTTTTCCATAAAAAAAATTAGTAAGTACTTTCTTCAGCCTGCACTGTTAAAAAAAAAAATCCGAAACGTTAATGAGTAAAAATTTTCGATACTTGCTTGCAGTTCTGGCTAAGATTTGGCTATGTTTGCATTACTGCTTACAGAAGTTCCTTTATAAATCAGAAAGGTGCTAAGCTTTTTTTTTTTTTTTTTTGTATCCCGTCCTAAGTTTACACTAAAGTTCCAGAAATACGACTAACTTCAAATGGGAAGATCTTCGAATTTTTCAAGAGGCTTCCGAGATGATTTCAGGAAGGTTATTAACTTTTATCGGAAAACTTTCCTGGTTTTAGCAGGACATGTTACTAGCAAAAATTGGCCACATCAGCTGCCCATAATTTTCCAGGAACATTTAGGAATCGTTTTTACATTGAATCACGCCCATTATCAATCTCATATGTTTTAAAATCGGCTATACTATTTTAAGCTCTATTAAAAATATTTATTTGATTCTATCAAAATAATGAGTAAAATTTATTTTAATCCAACTTCTTTGCCACAGCAACGCGTGGCTGGGTCAGCTAGTATATATATATATATATATATATATATATATATATATATATATATATATATATATATATATATATATATATATATATCTTTTGTAAATTCATCATTACTTTTTTACGCACATTTAACATGCATTTTTAAATATTTTGTCTGGTTATTACGTTTCAATAAAGCAGTTTTATAACGTGTGTCATTTTTATTAATTGTAGCTTTTAGTTCTTTTACGTAGAACATGGATTTAGAAAAATTCAAACTCGTTCGTTATTTAGTATTTCCTACTTATTTTTTACGAATAGTTAATTGGATGTTCAATTTCCTTACATATTACACAATGGTAGAATGAAACGTGATAGATATATTGATTTTTATAGCTGGCTCTTTTTCGTATTATCATTACTTTTACTTGTTTCAAGGCAAGTGTAGAGGGTCCTGGGTTCGAACCTCGATGGTCGAAGACCCACCGTCGTCATTAAAGGGGACTGGGCGACGTTAAATATGCTCGTGGTCTCAATGTCCTCCAAGTGAAACGATACCTCTGGGGGTGCTAGTACTAGGTAGCTATTAGCTCCTGGACTAGTTCTAAATTCTCATTAACTGTTCGATCCGGTGATGGTGCTGCCATCTATCGGTATATAAAATAATGGAGGCAAGGCACTTAGTATGCAGTCCTCGACATAAATACAGTGGTAGTCAGTTGTGACTCGGAATAGGAATAGGAATAGGAAGGCAAGTGTAAGAGTTTAACATCGATAAATGTTAGTTTCAAATATTTCCAAAGAGAGTAAAATGTTTCTCTTGATTTGAGTGCATAATGTATTCAGTTATATTTTAGACATCTGCGTATTTTCGATGATTTACTTTTTCCGCCGTTTTCTACAAATTTATTTACGCAGTTTTAACTTCATTTGTTTGAGGTGAGGACTGTTTTGAAATTTAAGCGATATTTTCTAACATGGCATTTTATGAAATGGCGAAATTGATTTCTTTTAAATGAGAGATCTATGTTTTCCCCCCAATATTGCAGATGAATTTGCTTTAACTAAAAGAATAGAAGCAGGCATTATTTTTAGAAATTTATAACTTTCATTAAGCGTTTTTTTTAACTTTCATTGTTCTCAATTTTGTTCTTAAAATCATTGCTGAAGGGCCTTAATACCTAACTGTTGTTTGTTGATGATGATTGTATCGAGTCTTCCGGCAACTATTTAGAGGGAGAGAACTGTGCTTAAAATACTCTATTTTTTGAAAGATTAGTTTTTGACAGCTGTATAAAGGTTTTAAACATTAATATAAATCAGTAACCTTAGTTTTATCAATCAATGTTACAGTTCACAGTTGCAATCAAAAGTTTTACAGTAAAACGTTGTCACTTATCATGGGATTGAAGTTTATAACACTAACTTAAAATCATAAGAACAATTTCTTATCGATTCTTTCAAGCAGCATTTTCAGCTTTATTTAAAGGAGCAAATTAAAATAGCATGATACCATTTTTGTACATCAGAGCATGAGAATACATTTTAATTTTTTTTTTAATTTGCTTGCTAAAATGTTACTTTTAAACGAATACTTTTCTTTCAATTTAAAAAAGACTTGATTTAGTGAGCTAATATTACCTATATAATGGGTGGAATTATATTTATTGAAATTTATGCTACATGCGTCAAATATGAGTATTTAAAATGTTTTCATGCAGTGTTTCTCAACCTGAGTTTTTAGGCACAATGGGGTTCTGTGGAACATTGATAAAGCTTTCAAGGTAATCAAACGTTTTTATTGGTTCAATTCTCTTTCAAAGTAAAAAATTAAACTTTTAGATCTGTAACTGATATTAACAATGTGCTGTTTTATTTTTATTTCAGTATTATAGTTATGCTAATTGTTACAATATTTCGGCAGTTGTTAAAGTTTCATCGTTTTTAATTAAGTAATTCAATCTAGCATGCGGGTAAAAACTCAGATATATTTCTGGATTTTGTTATCAAAATACTGTTTTCAAACTGTTTAATAAAAATTTTTTGTACTCCTAAATATTTAATTAATTTTTAACTTCAAAAACTTAATAAAAAGTTTTGAAGGTGTGTTTGTACACATACTTTTAACATGAACAATGTTCGTGTTCATTGAACATTGTCAAGTGGATTCTGTAACAAAAAAAACTTTGCTTGGAAAACTCCGCTTAAACGTTTAACAAATCCCCTCCCCTGTTTTATATTCAATATCTAAACAATAAAGTACGTTTGAACTTTTTGTATTAAATAAAACGAGTGTTTATTTAGCAATCTTGGCGAACCAAATATGCAAAACTTAAGCGTTTTTCAATAATTAACTTCAAGGAAAAGCATTCCATTTTCGTAAAGTTACAATTGATTGAACACAAAAATTCAATAGAAACAATTAATAATGACAACGTACACAAGCAAAGCAACTTTTCAGCGTAGAAAACGTCACCAGTAATGACACTATTGGAAGTCTTTTACACTTCTAATTCATTTTCACATCGATTATTCTCAAACCACTAAGAGCATAAAGAGTCACTTTGCATTTTGAACATTTTTCATTGTAATTCTGTCATAACCACAATGAAGACATCCATCAATAATAGTTTCTGGACATGAGTAAGATAGTTTGCAATAATCTATTTAAATGGAAACTCGTTGCCTTTTTCCCAAACACCTTCTTTTTATACTTGACTTTTCGGGAAAAAGCAATCATTACATAGAATGAATGGAATAGACCTGCTATGGGAACTGTTAAAATGTGTAAATACGTATAATAAAAACTAACTTTTAGAAATAATTATTTTCATTCTTCTTAGCCTTTATCAGAGGCGCATTTTTCCTTAAAAAAATATGTTTAGTTTACTTGGAAAACCTTATTTAGTTTAATGTCAATAAACTTGATTCACTACTTTAAAGCAAATAACATTCTTGGAAGACACAAATGAAGTTTTTCTTATTAACTATAGTTACAAAACTTTGTGTTCTGCAATGTCGGTGGGGGGTGGCATAGAGGTCAGGAGTTGGCCTCATACACCTTTGATTACAAGATCTAAAAACTCTAGTCCAAGATGATAGTCGGTAGATTTTCGATAGTCAGCGATCGTCAGCGTCCGTCTCACATGATTAGGCTTCATGTTGAAATCCCTTTTAGCCGAATGAAATTCCTGGTGCAATTTTGCTATGTAAAAGCCTAGGGGGCGTGCCACCTGGCCAGAAACTTGGCGTCAAAACTCTCTTCAGTGTTAACATCCTCTCCTTAATGATGGCACATAAAAGACTCGTGGCCATGTCAGTTTATCGCGATGCAGCTCAATTGGAAAGAAAAAAAAATATATTCCACAATTTAAATTTCAATGCAAAACCAATTTGAATATCATTTATATATATATGGTTCTTCCGTCATATGAAATTAAAAAGCACCCTCTTTCTAAAATTGAGTGAAAAATATAATATTAGACTCAAATATTTTAAATACAACCGACTTTGGAAGGATAATGTCACTACACCGTTTAACATTCTTTGGTGAAAATGCTTGAAAATCTTACAGAAATCATCTATCAGGAGGTTGATATAAAATTACAAAACATTAATTACATCAAATTTACATAGACAGAAAACAAAGAGGTAAAAGAAAATTATTTAAAAACAAAAATACTGAGGTACTAAAGCCTTATTAAATTTAAATGATAATGAAACACCAGCAGACATCGTGGTAGCTGTTCATACCAGCCTTCCACCACTGCCTTGTAAATACCAATTGGCTCATAAAATTCACTCTGATAACACTAGATGGTTGCACCGTATTCATGGGCCACAGCAACATCAGTTTTACCCGCCTAAAATTCTTATTATTTAAATCCAAACGTATAACTGTCTGCTACTGGACCCTTGTCTGTTACTGTTGCCGTTACCCTATTTAGTCTAGTAGTCAAAATTATTGATACAAAAGTGTTTTTCCAAATTTTTTAGAAATAATACAGAAAAAAGAAACAACCAGATAAAGAAAATGCTATGACGTTCATCTGTTTGAAAAGTAGCTGTGAATTGTAATCATACTTTTTTCTTAATTTTTTTTTAAAGCTTCACAGTTATTAAAATTTTCCGCCTGAGTTCTTCGCTTACTGCAAGCACATCTGACCCCATGGATTAAAGCAACCACTGGGCAATTAAACTTGTAAAGCTGACGATTAGTGGACCAGCCATTTACGGCTAAACCTTGAGATAACCTTTTGCTGAATATTTTCTCTCGGAATCTTCCCAGTTGTGTAATTAGGCTTCGTCTTGTGTAAATGTACCGGGAGTAAAGACAGATATGTAAACGGTTAATCGCTGTGTAAGAATACATGTGTTCGTAATTATTCATAATTGATATTTTCTACCTCATATGATTATCGGAAGAAAATACATTAATATCTTACAGCAATGTAATTGCAATACTGTCATTAAAAATTGGAAAATTAATATGATCATCAGCTCTTCTCGTTTGAGTAGGAAATCTATCTACTTTAATGTGAATGAATGGAAGTTGTATTTTCTCTTTAATTCAGTGTTCGAAGCTTTCGAGTTTAAAAAGATAATAAAAGTAAAATTTTTATACTTTATTTTTAAATGTATTTTGTGTAAGTTAAATGTAACAAAATGTTACTCATCCCTGGCCCACTGTTAGCAAAAAGTAAGCAAAAAATATTTTTAAGTAAGCAAACAATATATATATATATATATATTTAGATTTTTGCGTTTTCCGTTTCAAAATATTGAATAATATTATATTACACTTCAGGGTCCCCCGTACCTACCTCTATTTGTGGTTTAAGCGGCTGACAGAAACCGAGCAATCCCTGGTTCAGCACCTCCAGAGGTACTGATTCACTTGGAAGACTTTGTGACCACGATATAATTAATGTGCCATAGTCCTATTAACGAACATGGAGGTTCTTCGATCGGCTGGCATCGAACCCGGGACTCTTCGGTTATGAGTCCAAAGCCTTACCGATCACTCCACCACGGCCTCAATATTGAATAACAGAATGCAAAAAGTTTAAATTCCAGGAAAAATAGTTTTACACAATTAATTTTAACTTTGTCTCTAGTGAATTGCATCATGCCCTTACAATAGTGAATTAACACCTCAAAGTTGCAATAAAGTTTAAATATAATAGAAACAATTTAGTAGTTAACAGCTACCGACGCAGATGATCATTGTAGCATATTTTCATCTTCAAGATGTCGATAATATGTGTCTGGAATTAACTTGAATACATCAAATCAGATAACGTTTCTTTACTTGCACCATTCCTTCACTTCAATTTTACAAGCTAAGTAAAATAAAATAATACATACTGAAAAATTATAAATTACTTCTTTGTCTGACAAGTTTTATGTGTGGTTAATGTCAGAAATCAATTAGGTCCATCCAGTGGAATCAAATTAAAAAAAAAAATGTCATTCCATTACTGCTGTTATTCCCTCCCTTATGCGCAAAGTGACAAAATGTTCTTAGAGTAATCTATTTAAAAGGATTTCCTTTAGTTTAAATACATTTCCGTCATATCTTTCTTTTTTAAACGCGTTTTTATTTATTTACTTGCTGCGTAACCCAGCTTTGCACGGCCTACCTCCAAAATAAAAGTTTAAAAAAAAGTTAGGCTTAAATAATTAAAAAAGAAAACTAAAATTTCCCGTTTAAATAATGATTTTTAAATAACATTAATGGCAAAACTAAAAGTCCCGAAGAAATTAAACATAACCCTCCATTATTACAACTAAAATCCTTGATTATCGTCTGCTGGCAGCACAAAAAATAAATAACCAAATAAATTAATCAATCAATAAATGGCCAAAAAATAATCAAAAAGAGAAATTTTTACTTCAAAGCAAAAGCAAGAATTTTATTTGTTCTCAGCCGAGGGAAAAAATGTCAACAGATCTTTCTTCTCAAGGATTTTATTCACGCTAATTAAAACTGAGCTTGTGGCAGACGATAAATTTCCGATTTAATACAGATGTCCCATTACTATGTGCATGCAGTAAAAAAAGGTATTTTTGCGAGCTTTCGAATGAGACTAAATTCAGCAAAATTCGAAAATTCTTTTGTCCTGAAAGAGCCATTTAATGCCATTTTCGGGTCCTAAAATTAAATACCGAACTGTTCGGTACTTTTTCGGCATTCGAAAACCCCCCTACGATTCCTTCTCGGGTGATCAAGTACCTTCCTGCCAAATTTGGCCGAGATCGGACGTAAACTGTGGATTTGTATAGGGAACATACATACATATATACACATATATTCTCGTTTCATTTATATAGACTTATTCTTAATTTTATAAATATTCATAATTTTATAAGTATGAATTACTGAATATTTTAACTAAATGTGCATTAACTTTTTAACTTTGAAACTGATTTATTGCTTTTAATAATGCGAACGCGTTTACAGGACATACATTTTTTTAGACGATTATTGCACGCATCTGTCTGTAGTTTCTTAGGCGGTTATTATTTTGTTTAAATTTTTCTTATTTTCTTCAGTTCAAAAGGATCTTTTTCATTGGAGTGACCATTAGCGTTTAGTTATGCTGAACGGAAATAGAATACAGTAAATGTAATATGATAAAAGACTATTGTATCTATGGATGCTGTCGTTCTGCTCTAAAATCTCCATAGCTTAATGTAAAGAAATATAGACCTTTCTTCGATTTTAAAGCTGTCAATACGGTACTCAATCATTTACCACTGTCACTACAACCCATTAAATTGTGATTAGTGAAGAGCATACATTAATTTTTGAATATATATTACCAATATTTTAACTCCTAAATAAAAACAACCCTGTGAGCCCAAACCCAGCTGTGGATATTTTCCCCCCTAACTAGAGCACTTCATGAATGAAAAAACATTTAAGCTCTAAAGCTGTTATAAAACTCTACAGCATTGAAAATATCCAAAGTTAATGTCCATTATGGGAAGTAAAAATCCTTATCTGATCGAGTTAAAAATGATGAGGAATTGAAAAGAAATCCCTTTAGCACTCGAGAACCCTCGTTTTCTTCCATTCAAACCCATTTAACAAAGCTGATAAGCCCATCAAATCGTAGCACCTTTTATTGGATGATGTTCAAACATGCAATTACGTTCCATGCAATCCAAGAAATCACCAGCATAAGTGGGCAAATGATGGCAGTGAATAACGAGTCGATTAACTGAATATGCACTCTTAACACATTTCTTTCGGAAATAGCTATAGACACATTTTAGCAAAGATTTGGTCGAAAGGAATTCATATCCATTTACTTCGTTTGTTGTGCTTCCCCAAAAAACAGAATACATGAAAGTGATGCTTGAACTTCTTTTGGAAACTCACAAATACAAATAAAGAGTGAAATTTTTGCAACGGTATGATAAAATAATGTTATAAACTATGAACTTAAAAGTTTATAGTAAAAGAAGGGACAAGAATTTCTTGACGCTATAACACAGCTGACATAATAAAAGAGTTTGCTATAACCAAGTCCAACTATATACACGCACACACACACAGATATATACATGTGAGGGGAGATAATTTTTGCGTTGTTATTGTGATGTCGTGTGTCAACTCGGCTGGCAATTTGGGGTGCGCTGCTCTTCGTTTCCAACTGTACCGTAATTTGGTGTGAAGTCTAACTTCCACAGTACACAAATACCATAAAGACCCTTTTATAGGGTAGGCAACCATTCACAGCATAACAACATATTCACACAAATAAAGAACAAGGACAGGAGAGAGAAAGTACATCCATGCCCGAGCCGGGATTTGAACCCGGAACCTCCCCGTCGCAGTCAGACTTCTCTGACCACTAGACAAGGCGAGCGGAAATTGTACCATATTTGCGACAAAAACTTTGATCTATAATTCGAGGTATTTCATTAAATGAATTTATTTTTATTGAGCTTGATTAGATTGACTTGGATTCT
Source organism: Uloborus diversus (assembly GCF_026930045.1). Classification (NCBI taxonomy): domain Eukaryota; kingdom Metazoa; phylum Arthropoda; class Arachnida; order Araneae; family Uloboridae; genus Uloborus; species Uloborus diversus. Next base: position 152,923,226 of record NC_072733.1, read on the forward strand.
AAATGAACGTATTACAGGACGCATAAAATCTTATAGGTTGTATAAATCATCTTTTCGTGACATCTATGTACGATAAATAATAATAAAAGCAATCACAGTCTGTTATATTGGTTTGAATTAGTTATGTTTTATGGCACGTATATTCAATATAGCTCTGTTATATTGATTTGGATTCTAAAAATATATCTTATAGGACATATAATGTCTTATAGTTTATTGAATAAATTATCTTTTCGTGATGCCTATGTACGATAAATAATAAATATAACAGTTTGAATGAATTTCCACTCAAAGATTAATTGCAACACATCTTGCAACAATTCCGTTGAAACAATGACGAAATAAATGAAAAATATGCCTGTTATATTTCTGAAGGAAACATATTGCGTGAATGATGTTTTTATTCTTATAGAACAAAAATTTCGACAAATGCATTAAATTGCTCCTGTTTGAGCCTTTAGTGATTCGGATAAGTTGAAATAAATCTTGATATTCTTAAAATGTTAGAATAACACAAATTGTAAGTTATGGCAGTTGACGGAAAACACAAAACTAGTTCGCCCATCGAAGTATTTTTTACTCTTTTAGCGCTGTCCTTGACAAAAACAAACAAAGAAAGCAATTTATCTTTTGATTTGATCCGGTTTGAAAATATATGTCTTAGGATATATTTCATGATGCCTTGCCAGCAGACAAAATAATGTTCCTCTTTCAGAGAAGTATATCTGCTTTAAAAATCTTACACTATTTCTTTTATTCTTTAAGGAACACTAAAACGTCTATTTTTTTTTTTTTTTTTAGTATTTGAATTTTTCACAATCTAAAACGATGCATGTTTCTCGTCCTTTTCTTTTCTTTGTTTATTTTCTTTTCTTTTTCTTTTCTTTTTTTTTTTTTTTTGGGCACGAATTTATAGTTTCTTACATAGTTTCAAAGATGGTTTAAAAAAAATCAGCGGATGGTAAATTCCAATTCGTTGAATTTGCGTCAGGGCGTAACTATCGGTCCAGAACCTTTTGGGGAAGTTAGAAGCTGTGATTCCGTACAAATATGCAATGACGAAACAAAAGTAAGCGAAAATTTCCGTGTTTCGTTTTTTTAGGATTAAAAGAAGAAACAGTTTCGAAAAGAATTTACGCTTTTATTTTCGTTGTGCACAGTGCATAAAATTCGAATTTTAAGAAGTGCTAAGGAAATGTGAAGGGTTTAGGCAGTTACAAACTGAAACCTGGCAAATGTAAGCACCCGTAGTAAAATATATAGGAAAGATAAATTTGACGCGTGTGTTCTAAACCAGAAAGTAGAAACTATAGTTCATGTTAAATTTTGTGTTAGCTAGTTTAAAAAAATTACCCATGCATAGTTTAACTGAATTTGTTATAATGTCTTAACTATTGTTATTGTAACAGATTTATCGATTAACCGAAAATTTATGAAGAGGTCTTCTTTTAAGTGAAAGTTAATAATCCAACTACAGAACACTTGATATGTTAAAAATTACAATGCATAATACATAACTTTCTGAAAAAAAGTTTTTAAATGCACAACTATAACCAATTGCAAGTTGTGCAACTATTTGTTACTCTACAGTGTCGGCAAAAAAAATCTTTTCATATGGTTGGCAATTAAAAGCTTGACATGCAAACTTCTTGTCATAATTTTACTTGGCATGCTCACTAGGGATTTGGCCAAACACCGAGTATTCGGTCTAGATTGTGGCCGAATATTCAGTATTTGGTCAAATCACTAATGAGTATGCCAAATAAAAATGACAGGTTCTTAATTGCCAACGGCGTGCAAAGATCTTTTTTGTCGGCACTGTACATCGAAAACAAAACTAAAAGTGTGTATTTATAATACTGTAAGGTGTTGTAAAATATGTGGTGTACTTCGAGCAAATATTGAGAAAATGCAGCAGTGCTAATACAGATGAGATCACTTACATGGTAAATTCAATGATGTAAAAATACTTGTGTATGTTTTGTCAGTAACATGCAATATTAAAGATAAATATTTTATCATGCATCAGATAAAACAAATGAATACTGAATTATAGCTTAAGTCCCAAATAAAGACATAGTGAAAATTATAAAATGCATGAAAAGTCATTAAAATAAGAAAAAAAAGTATATCAAAATTACCTATAGTACTTGTCAGTCCTTATTTGTTGTTTTGTGCATTGCTGTTGACCGCTAAGTAATTTAAATTTCTTCTAAAAGTTTAAGAGTTAACTAGTAATTCGAAGTGGCTTTTTTAAATCTTTTCCGCATTTCATCTTTAAGTTGTTTGAAGATACAGTAAAATTCTCAAAATCGTTTCTTAAAGAGACATTTTGTAGAGTGAAAACGGAGAAAAAAATAAAACCATTGCTGGATAGAGTTTTGATTTGATGATATCATTGCATACACGCGGCATATGGCATTCTAAAATGAGTTTAAAAATTAAAGTTAGTAAAAGTAATACAATAAGAAGAACACTCCGCATTCTATAGGCGGCATGGTTTGAAAAGAGAATGTGGTATCGAGTTAAATGTCTGAAAAATTACGATAAAAATATGTATAGAAGTTCCTTGAAGCGGAGAAACCAATTACGAAATGGCTCTAGCACATATTAAAAGTGCCGGTGATGTTGCCTCAACGAAAATTATTCGTGCTATGAGATCTTTCAACGCATCCATATATTGTTTAAAAAAATCCTGTAATATTACGGTATAAGTTACTCGCATCCATGTTGCCAGTAACTTTTACCGTAAAATCCAATTTTACTGTAAAATTTTTCGGTAGAATAAACGAGAGTTAAAAAACGAAAAATGTAAACATTTCGGGATCTTCGGATTGGCAGGCGGTTTTGTTGCCCACCATACGAGTTGGGACACATCGAGTGAAGGGAAATATAGTTTTATGTGCTTCGCACTGTAAGTCACGTGGTGTATCAATTGGCACTGCAATCGTTTATTTTTTTCGGTACATTTTACTATAAATTTTTTCTGCACTGTAAACACTCCATTTTACAGTAATATTTACCATAAAAATTTCCTGAATTTTTAACAGTGTAGTCGCATTATTGTTAGAAAGGCAAAATGACAGTTTTGTCAGATAAGAACTGACAAATGTGTTAGATAGCTTTTCCAAAGATACTAGGCAGCACAAGATTCGGTTTTCAAAACGATGACATGAACTGTGAAATACTCTAGTATTTAAAGAATCTGATTGGCTAAAAAGCATTGAGAAATTCGGGCGCACTTACTGAATGGATTCGGTCATTTTATAGTACCCCTGTACCACTTTTCATTTTATAAATAAAAGATAGCTACACAACAATTACATAATTTTAAGAAATGATTTTCTTTGATTTTTTTTCGGTAAAAAAACGTTTTTAAACACTTGAAATTATGTTTCGCTGATGTGCTGTTTGAATTTAAAATTTTTTGAACTTAAGTAGGAGTTTAAAAAGTAAAAGAACTGGAGGTCTTAAATCAAATCCAGTGCTTCAGTCACCTCTCAGAACATGTATCCAAAAAAGAGGTTACGATTAAGAAAAAAAACATGCTTATGATTCATCTTGATTACTTTGCTAAATGATTATGCTTACATTGTGTACAGTTAACTCAGTATTAAATCCTGAAAGGTAGGCTGCTGAGAACACTTTGCGTGATTGAGGTGCCACTACAAACAGAAGAAATGGCCACAAAACAAATGAAGCACATGGGCGTTTAACTGCATGGATATTTTATTAATATTTATTTAAGGGAGGGAATAAAATCAGTAAAGAAAAGAAGAAAATATTTTTGGTCGTTTGTCATTCTTTTTTCGTTATTATCGATTGTGCTGACCGAATATCAAATTATAACTAATTCACTATATGAATAACGCTGTATAATTAAATATCCTAAGCAACAACCAAGCATAAAAAGGCTGCACCTGAAAACGGCAGCTTTCTAGTTTCATTTATGTCAAAATAACTCATAAATTCAATTACTCACATACTGAATGTAAAAAGCTTCGGAAGTAAGTTACGTATCTTTTTAATGTTGCAAGAAAAGTGTATCTTTAAGGTGAAACAAACTGAAAAAAAAATATCATGAATTATTTATTAATGCAATAATGTATTTATAAATTATTTCGTTATAAAATATTTCGTTTTTGATTAATGTAATAAACAAAATGTAATAAACCGCATGCATTAAACAAAAAATTGAAAATGATACATTTTGGTTTCTTATGGTCTGTTTGGATTTTTCTAAAGGTTTATATTATTATTATTTTCTTCTAGTATACACATTTATTTCAGTTTACAATGACGAAATTTTTCTTGAAGTACGTATATTTAAAAAGAAGTGCAGGCCTTAATTTAAAGAAATTTCAAAAAAAAAGAAAAAAAGGAAAAAATGTACAAAATGATCCAATATATATTACTATCATATACCAGTACTACAGTTGATTACAGTAGTAATATTCTTTGAAAATTTCTTAAATATAAAAATATATCAATAGTATTTTACTAAAAGACACAAAATAAGTCACAATTTCAAGCACCCAGAAGCGTATTTTTTTCCAAGATTAAATCATTTATGTTATTTCTCAAAAGTGTTTGTGACAACGCTAGAACTCCCTCAGTATTTTATCGAACTCATTCATCATTTTAAAGATGTTTTCACCATTTTTGGCCAAAATATATAGATAATTCACATTTTGGTTGTATTGTCGGAAAAACCGATTTAGTTTTTTTTTTTTCTTATGCATTGCTTAAATGCATAGCACCCTAAAGTAGAGACCCATTGGTTCAGTTGGTTCGAGGGCCGTGCTAATAACACAAAAGTCGTGACATCGAAACTCCACGGGCTGAAAAGTATCGTTCAGCAGATTTCTGATCCTAATTTCTATGAATATATAATCTAAACCCATTGAAGCATTCTGAGCTACAGTTCTGTTTTTGCTAAAATGAGGATCAATACATCAGTATTAACATGGTAAATAACAATATAACTTCTTTAAAATATTTTAGCAACATACAGGCATCGATATCAATTTATTTTGTGCCTTTATTAAGCTCTGCTTTAGTGTATAGCATCCCGAATTGGATGCCCAGTAGCTTAGTTGGCAAGAGAGCCTTGCAATTAACTCGACGGTCAGGGAATCAGTATCATATATATTATTCAAAGTTGTTTTTTTTTTTTTTTTTTGGTTTCTTAATACTTATTCAAACTTCAAAATAAGACATCATTTTAAAAAGCTTTTCACCGATAGCAGCAAAAAAGGAACAAGTCAGGTTTTTGCTGTTATTGAAAAAATTACTTACCGAGTTTTTGATTTTTTCTGCCGAGCGCGAATATTGTGCACGGGTCAGCTAATATTTATTTACTTTCTGAAAGCTATACATGAGAGAAAATAACTCTTGTTTTACAATTATTAACTTTTCTTTAAAACATTTCTACAATTTTATTTCTCCGAGTAATTCTGATCTATCACTCTTCACTCTTATATATTTATTATCAATCTTTTTTTAAACATAAACCTGAAAATAATTTTCTCGTCAAAACTCCCTATCTCTCTTACACACACACACACATACACCTAGTGCAGAAGCCCTATAGTCTCTACTTTGCTATGAATTTTGAGATTATTGCCAAGTGTTTGCCAAATTATAGCACCGCTTGAGTTTACATCGAAGTTAACAATGATTTCCTCCAAAAAAGGGGGAAAAGACCCCTTTAAAACACACGAATGCAATCAAAAGGGGAGGTGCACAACTAGACCCCACTTGAAGTCTACGTACCAAATTTCAACTTTCTAGGGCATACTGTTCTTGAGTTATGCGACATACATACGCACATACATACGTACATACAGACGTCACGAGAAAACTCGTTGTAATTAACTCGGGAATCGTGAAAATGGATATTTCGCGTGTCTATACGTTCTTGGGCACTTATCCACGTGTGGTCGAGTTGAAAAAAAAAAAAAAACCCTCAACATTCATTCGGGGGTGAGCAAAATTCAAATTAAGGTCGATTTTGAGTGAAAAATTTTTCGCGAATACATTACTTCCTGTTTTGTAAAAGGAAGTAAAAAGTATGGAACTTTCAAAAAAAAAAATTTTCTCATAATAAAAATCATTTACAGAAATCAAAATCCTGAAACTTAAAAAGTTGTTTTAATCACATGGAACCTTTGCTTAAAATTCATATTACTGCCACATTACATTCCCTCGCCTGTATTCGTATATCGGTATGTAACCAACGAATAAATATCCTTAAAAAGGAAACAAAGTCCGTTATGAAATCGTATATTCGGTAATTTAATACCGATAAGGAACTATTTAGCAAGCTTCGAATCTACGCTGAATTACCTTAGACCTGAAAACAGTTTTGGAGCTATTTCCAACAATATTCCACTCAAAGGAGCATTTAATGAACCATGCTTCCAAAACATCAGTGAAATTTCCAAAAACATGTATCTAATGTATAGAAAATTGTAAAATCAATAACCTTCTTTTTAAACTTGTGAAATAAAGTGGATTTATGGATTTTGAAAGTCAGATGACAGCTCATTTTAAATATCAAAACAGTACATTTTTCATGTCATTTGTTACTGCTGTGAAAAACAAGTTTAAGGTAAAGGCGCCATATTTCGTCCCCCTAATTGCATTTGACTCTGAGTATCATATGTTAGCACCACCAAGTCTACACATGGTATTTAAACCTAAACACATGAAAAACATTGTTTTCTGTTTAAAAAATATAAAAAGTTGTAAAAAATGAACTTCTTCCAGAACTGAACAGTTGTATTAGTTTCGACCCCCCCCCCCCCTCAATGTACCTTGTAAAAAAGGCAATAATGGTTTTTAAAAACTAAATATGAAGTAAGAATTGTGATAAAGAAACAAATCGCAAATTGTGCATTTTTAGTACAAAATATTAATTTAACAATTGTAAGACTGATTTCGCAACCCTCCAAATAAACGTCACAATTTTTTTGTTCTTCGTCACGGATCAATTTCTCAGAGCAGAAGTGTCCCCCATGATTGAATAGTTTAATTTTGGGATATGAAATTTGTTGAGATTAAAAAAAATATACTTCTAATATATTATGGTAGCTTCAAAACTACATATAAAAAAGTTTCTCCTTGATAAGAGGACACTCCTCAATATTTTTAGACTTGTAGATAGTAATATACTGGAAGAATTTAAGGTACCTATTTCAACTGAAAGAGGGTGCTCAACCTCCTCCCCCAAACTTCATAAGTATGGGGAGTGGGGTTAAAAAAATACACTGAACTGAAAAAACAATGCTACATTTTATAATATACACTAGTAATATGCATATACATTGCAATAAAACAATTATTTACAAAACAACAGCTGGGGAAGTTAAATGTTTCTAAATTGGTGGCATTTTCTATGCTACGGCTAACGTTAAATAAAAGGATCATTGAGCTGCCTCTTAAAATTTGAGTAAGAAGCTACAACTTTTACAGCATAATACTATTAGTAAGTCTAAAAAAAATAGGGGGTGTCCTGGACTCTAGCTGAAAAAAAGGTTTTATTGAACCACCCTAGGGCACAATTTGAGGGAACATTTTGAATAAAAATTAACTTTATGTTTTTTTTAAACAAAAATGTTCTTTCTCAGTATTCTAAGAGACTAGCTACGTAACTAGCTATGTTTTCTTCAGATTAAACTCCTATTTCACCCGCGAAAGCTTCGATTGTTTCCGTTTCCAAAATAATGAGTAAGTGATTACTGATGTTTTAGTATTCACAAATGGATGCCTCAGTTGCCAAATCGATTAACTCCACTTTAAAAAAAAAATCCTCATTTCTGCTTTAATAGTGCTTAATCAATGCTTAGAATGTGAATTTATATTAAACTTTTGGTTCAATACATTTCTGATACTGCGATGGCAGAAAATGTAACCCGAGGTCCCATTCACTCCTATAGATAACACTATCTTCTTCATCACTTTTCTCGACTTTTTGTTTTATGGAGTTAATCGATTTGGCGAGTGAAGCATCCAAATATATAGCTTGACTATTTCAAGATCTTCAGCTCTTAGAGATTGATTTAGACGCAAATAAATTAAAAAACTGTGTTAAATTCAGCTTCATGGCTCGTTTTATCATAAATTTGACAAGCCTTGTTACAATGATCATCTACTCTAATCTTAGATGAAATTTTTTAAATTTCATTTATCATCTAACGGCTTCATTAAAACAAATCTCATTTTAATTTTGAAAAAATCTCAACTGTTGAAATGAGCAGCTAGTAAGAATAAAAGCTCTTTTTTGAATACTCAGCAGAAATATAACGCGCATCACTTAAGCATATTTCTGATTTTACTGTATATATTTCCGGCGCTTCTAACGCACGCAATACTTCATCGCTAAGTGCGAAAAAACGGTTTTTAGAAAGTACCATTTTGCTCAGGAGAAACGTAGATTCGCATAAAATTCCGTTTGAAGAGAAGGTATTTTTGTCTCTTGAGAGATTTAAGAAGACAAATAAGAATCAGTCTTCTTTTTGTGATCATAGTAGAATTATTTCTTTTTTTTCCATGTTTTCGAAATATATGTATAAATATGAATTCATTAAAGCAACAAATTTAATTTCGATATTTTTGAAGAGATTTTAGACGAAATGAAAAATAAAGCCAATGATAAACCAAAGGATTATTTCAGAGAGTTTTGCAGTTAAAAGTAATTTCAGGTTACTCATTCGTTAGGAGAATGATTTAGAAATGGAGCATGATCCGCTCTTTTTAAAAGTAATAATTTTCTTAAATGAGAATATATTTTTATGTTATATTCCCTGCAGCAGCGTTTATACAAAGCTAAATTTTGAAAAGCTTTAATTTAAAATCTTCTATGCTACTTGTCCATTTAACCAGTAATGGTCTGAAAAATTATGAATGCTATGTCAGTTTCCGTGGGTGAATAAGTCCTAAAAAATCAAAAAAATCAAAAAATAAAGAACAGTTTTTTTTTTTGATTCAAAATGGTGCTTTGCTAACATGCAAAAATTTTGAATATTTATCATAAAGTAAGTTGACGACGTAACAGCGGTGTTGTGGTCAGAAGTTGGTCTCTTACGCACGAAGGCGCAGCATCGAACCTGGATCCAATTGGTTGAACTTCAAGTATCAGAAAATCAACAGCGTTTATGTCGTATAATTATGCTGCACGTAAAAGATCCCTGGAATACTCGTTTCGCTTTGAACACTCTTTGTAAAATTAAATTCCTAGTGCAGTTTAGCATCGAAGAGAGTGTAGGTGCCTCCATCTGGTGAGGAAACTGAACGTCAAAATTCTCATCGTAATTGCATCCACCGATATTGGTGCTATGTGAAAGAATGGATGCTATATCCACGGTTTGCATCGGTAGGTCTGCAAAAGGAAAAGCTTCTAAGGGTAACTTTGAGTCACGCCAGAAATGGGTGATGAAATAAATTATTTTAATAAAAATAGTGCACCTTGAATGCAGCAAAATATATTTTCAAAATGTTTGAAATCTCGCCTTTTTTTTGTAATTCACAACATTACAAAATTTCTATCATTCATAATATTTCATTGAATATTACAATTTAGAAGGAGCACTTTCAATAACTTCAAAAATAGCTCCCAAACGGTAACTTCATACATATTGAATGAAGCAATTAGTTGAGTAAAATATTGCTCTCTCTTTTTTCGTAAAATAAAGAGTAAACGACTCATTTCACAACTTTCTTAGGAGAGTGCAGCGTGAAACCTGTTTTTTTTTTTTTTTTTTTTTTTTTTTTTAAATATCCACATCAAAAGTGTTTTCCGATATATGACGTCACAAACTGAAAATATCAACTGCATTTCAATTACGAAGCACAACTTACAGCAATATAAACGCATCAAACACGTACTTTTTTAAAAATGAAGTGAGTAAGCAATGCAACTACGTATACTATGAATTTTGGATTGAAAAAAGGACACAATCTTATGAAAGTTATACACTGTTCAAAGTACAAAAAAAAATGAAAAAATACTATCAAACCAAGTGTTAATGTAACAAACTTAGTCTCATTAAAAATGCTTTGTGAAAAAACTTCATTTAAAAGATACATGAAACTAGAAAAGTGAACTAGGAGGATTTTCATGTTAAGTGTTAAAAATACTTTTAACTTTAGATCACACAGTTGCTCAACCGTAAGCGACGATGTAGGTTTACGCTGAAGGATATACGAATAGCACTCAAAACGGAAATAAAAATATACGTCGATTGAAATAAAAACCGCTGAATGCTGCATTAAAATTCAATTTCTCTAAATCCCATTCACCCAAGATGAATTTAGCCTGTAAAATGGTTCATAGCTCTGGAAGAAAGAAAGACGATTTTCCCCAGGAAATATCTCCTAGGGGAACGCCAGAGTTTCAGAATTCTGTTTCAAAATCACGAGTCCCGGTAGATTCAAAAGGACGGATGTATATCGACTTTTTACGGAATTTTGTGTTGAAATGTTTTCGTTTAATTTCAGCTGCTGAGGGCAATAGCTGTATTGGAAAAGTACCGGAACGGGTTTATCAGTGTGCAGGAATGCAAAAAGTTATTTAAATGTTAGAAAGTTTCTGAATTTTAAAAAGAATTTTTTTTTATTCGCAGTTCCGTATGATAACTAATAATGGTAAGATTGAAATGCGATGGAAAATATTTATTCACCATGTGTTGAAAGAGTTTTGTTTGTTTTTCAGAATTATGAAGACATTTATTTCAATTTACAGTCCAAAAATTACCGGTTTGAGTTTTATTTTAATCTTGTTTTTTTATTTTAAAATTTATTTAACTTTAAAAGTGCATCAGCTTTTTATAAAATTCCATTTTGCAGCAAGTGTAATTTTCTCTTCTAGAAATGAATCAGCGTATTATCAGATTATGATCCATTCTAGTCGCGGAAATCACAAACCTATCATACCATAATACTAATCCTTTAAGCTCCCATTAAGGTTTAAAACTTCAAGTTTTGACGTCAGTGTCTGAAATCACAAACATAGATGGTCTTTTGACAGAATTTGGATCCTTAATTAAATTTTTGAGCTTTATCCATTGCAAAAGATTCCATAAAACAAAATAGAGTAATTGAAAGTTTGAATCTTTGCAATGGAAATTTTGTAATACATTAATACACTTTTTAATGGCGCAAAATTATGCAAACGAATTTTTTTGTCCCTCTACAACTGTCTTCAGACCGAAAGAAATCACGAAAAAAAACTGAAATCGCCCACGTTATACTGTTTTGTACATCGCTTTCAATTACTCAACCTCCTTTCATCCAGTGCATATACGTAAGAGCTAAAATATCAGCGACGGAACTTTGAAAGGATCTTGGAGTGGGATTCAATACTGTAAGGGTTTTTTTTTAAGTCGACTGTTTCAGTATTTTGAAACAAAAGACATTTGAACTCAGCACAAGTTTATTTTCGAGAAAATATACCATGCAGCATTTTGTTCTCGAACTATCAAAGCTAAGTGGATATTCATTAATTGCGTAAGAGTCTAGAGGGGGTTTGGAAAAATATCTAAATATCCTTACTTGGGGAAGGGGGAGTCATTCTCACGTAACATATCCAAAACGATATTTTACATTATAAATCGCGGGGCCTAGTGGTTTGGCAAGGATCATATTTTATTTGTGCTGGAAGATTAAAAACGTATTAGGATGAGCTGTTTTTTTTTTACTTGTTTTACAAATAATGAATAATGTAAAATATAATGAAAGAATGGCACTATGTATGGCATGTTTTATTTTTAATTTGTATCGCATCATACTAAGAAAAATGTCGAAAAAAACATTTAGTATAGATTCCAGCTTTTTAGTAAATATTTCTCTACACAAAAAGGTTTTCAAAAATAATTTAATTATACTGAAATTAATAACGATTCCACTGATGTAAAATTCGTTATTTTATTATTTTGAAAAACGAAATGGAATCTTACGTAAAAATAGGGGGGGGGGGAGGGGGTTGAAAAATCTTACGTACCCTTACATGGGGGTAGGAGGGAAGGTCAAAAATTGCCAAAAATCATCCTTTCGTAATTAATGAATGGCCTCTAATCTGCTTGTAATTACTTTTGCGATGGGCAATTCAATGAAAATGACAACTTTTAAGGAAAAAAATACGTTTTTACTAATTTTACTGAAATGATTTCTTAAATTTCCTTTAATATATTTCACTCAGAAAATTTATATAAGCCAAGTGCCATAATTTTAAAATGGTCACTTTTATTACAATAAATGGACTCGTGGACAATTATTGTCATTCCGTCACTACGCATGAACTTTAATTATTCTAATCCAATGTGTAAAAAATATTCAAATAAAGCCCAGTCTTCAAAGACTTGAAAAGCGTAGCATACATTTAAAATTCATAATATGCATTTAATTGTGAGCAAAAAAAGGGTTTCAAAGTTTTTGATACACTGTACAATTGATTTTAGCTTATCCGTCATAAGGAAATATTTCAACCATTTAAATCTAAAAGAATAGAAATATATGACCCAAAAAACTAACGAATATTTAAGAGTTATAAATACAAAGGCCATTTCGTATTCAATTGGAATTGATTTTCTGTTTAGTCTTAAAACTTGAATGCATAATATGAGCACTTAAATAAACGATGTTGAGATGATATATTTTTAAATAATGTTTTCAAATAATAAACATGCATTAAATAATAGTTCATTTTCCTTTTTCCATGTATATATAAGATAAATAAATACTTTTGTGCTGAAAAGTAAAGTAAGAAATAACAACGTCAAAAAAGCACAAATTGCAGATTACTGCAGTAATCTGCAATTTGTGCTTTTTTGACGTTGTTATTTCTTACTTTACATGTTCTTATAGTTTAGTGTATTTCCAATTTTTCAAGTTCTTTCATTGACTTGCTCAATATTAATGGTCTGAATAATAACCAATATTATAAACTTCAATAGTTATTAGTAGTAATTAAGACATCAATAATAATTTGATTTATAACTTACTGCCACAAGTAGATAGAAATCTATGTTGCAGAATACATAAATTTCGACACTAAGAGTTTAAAAGTGATATTGGCAAAGAAAAAATGCTTTAAACATGATACTTTTCCGTTAAAATCATGCCACTTCCAGCATTTTTAATCTTGGCGATTATTTTTCACTTTATTCCTTGCCATCGTGTTTAGCCTAAATTACGTAAGAAGTACACATTTGGCGATATTTTATCTTTTTAATATTTTTTTTAATGCAAGCCATTTAACAAGATTAAAAGTTTATTAAATTGAAAAATATCAGCCAAATAACTAAATTAAGAAATTAAAGTGTCAAGTAATCTACCAAACAACAACAAAGAAAAAAGTTGAAAAATTCGATTAAAATAATCCGACATCAAAATTGAAAAAAAAATCGAAAATACTAAATAAATCGCCTATTAAACATATAAAGTTCTAAATTAGCATTAAATTTTCCACTGAAATTAAAAATGAGAAAAAAGAGAAGTAAACATGGCGAGATGTAATTGTTTTTTTTTTTCCCTCGCCAAGATAGAAAGTAAACAAGTCTCCAAGGAAACTGACGCACCTGCTACGGACAAGTACTAAAAAATAAATAAATAAATAAATAAGGGGATGACTTTTTCCAGAAAGGTTCAAATGAGAATGAGAATGGGCGTTTCTAACACGTCAAATTTCATTTGATATAAATTAGAAACATGTGCTGTATGGCAAGGATACTTGTGTTGGGAGTGATAAATGCAAAACAAAATTGAAAATGAAGCACATAATTAACATCGTCAATGTAACATAACAAGAAGTTTTTCCCAGACTTAAACAAGCCTATTTCCTCGTAGATCAACATCGATTTCTGTCATATCTGAAAGATCTCTCTCTATGCTGACTTAAGTTGCGAGGTACTTCTAATATACATTTTCAACACTTAAAGCAAACTACAAAAACGGGAATAATGAAAGTCAAAGTTACTGAAAATCAAACTGAAATCCAAAGTTAAAAATTCCACGAATGAAGTGCAAATATCTGTGTAAAAATGTCTTATCCGTGCTTCCACTGTATTAAGTGTCCGTATCTCGTGCATTGAATTATGTCATAACACTACTCTTGATTCTTTGTATGCTGATTAACAAAAAGAAAAAAATATGATGCGAAAAAGACGTAAGGACCAATGTCTGACATGCTTGCAATAAGATCAATCTATTGAAAATTTCAAAAAAACTTCCATGATCTCTTATAGCAGGAATTTTTGAAATTTAGAGCTGTCAAAATTAATTGTCAAAACCCTTTTATTTCTGCTTTTAAGTCGAATTCCAATTTTATTCCCTTCTAATTAAAACGCATTAAGTAAGAGTACCATTTTTTGTACGGCTAATCATATAAATAACTTTGATACATAACTTTCATTTTCAAAATTAATATGTACGTGTTGTCCTTTCTCATTTTGACTTTCGAGAAATCCCAGATTTAAAATGAAATCATTCTCGAAGTTTCTAAGTGGAGAAAAACAAGTAAATGATAAAATATTTCATTTGGACAATCAAAACATTAAATATGAGTTAGGGTTGAATTTTTGATCTGTAATACATGGTGGAAACATAATTGCTTTCTTACTTTCCAACAAAAATGCTTTCGCCGGAACAAAATTTTAAAATTGTACTTATTTACGGAAGAAAATTATTTTTACTTTTTGTCTTGACAAAATTTGGAAGTTTAATTAATATCCTTTCAGAGAAACTGTGATTAATTTTCAAAAAGATGGATTTAAGAAGAATGGTGAAAAAACAGTCGGACTTTTCCTTAGGCTGTTTTAATTTCAACATTTTTAGTTCTTTAGCGCTGTGTAACAAGAAACTTTAAAATTCAAGAGAAATAAGAGTTTTTTTCGTTTCTTTTGATGAAACTAAGTGATAAAAAGCGTGCTAAGTTTGAAAAAATGTTTTACATTATCATCCATGCACAAGTTTGAGCCAGTTTGCTATGTGTTTTTGAACTCTTTTCTTTTAATTAAACTTTACAAAATCTGTAGAAGAATCACTTTCTGATATTACAATAAAAATCAAACAGATGAATGTATATATTTCATTCTAAGGGAATGCATATAAATTACATTTTTTTTCATGCACTGAAATTTTACTTTATTCGTTTGAATTCATTTTTTTTTTTTTTTTTTTTTTTTTTTTTTTTTTTTTTGCAGTTCATCGCCTTGGGGGAGGTTATGTACTATTAGAGCTTTTTTTTTAAATTTAAAATGTTTTTGAGACTCAATAATAAGTATCATGGGCTTTCCTAAAATCCTTTTTATGCCTCTTCTAACAATATTTTTAAAACTCAAATTCATTTCGAGTTACATTTATAATGATTTTGGTTAACAACAGCTATTTTGGGAGTTAGGTGTTAATGTGTTAGTTTTTGCACTACTTCATATCTTTTAGTAGGATAATGTAGGGTAAAAGGAAAAAAACAGGGAAAAGTAAAATGATAAAAGGTTTCCCTCTATTGCGGAGCCACCACCTGCTGATATTTTAGACAGGTCACTAAACATCTGGTTGATTCCAGTAAAAAAAAAATCCTCTAAAGAGAAAGGTATATGGTAATACAAGTCATGTCAAAAATTTGATACTGATTTAGGAATACAGAGTGGTGTATAAAAAATTATATTTATTTTAATAAATTGAGAAAGTTCTTATTTTTAACATTTCAAGTATATTAATTGAGAACTACTGATGCACAGTGCAATATTTATTTACTTATTATTTGGCATATGTTGATCAAAACTTATTCAGTTTGTCAAGTGTATACAGGAGAAAGTGAAGTATTTAATTTTCTTTATTTATTTATTTATTCATTCGTTATTTTTACATATTCATTGTTTTTTCTAATAATTAATAAATTCTGAACCATTATTTTTTTATTTATCATTCACCAATTTATTCACGCATTTATTTAATCATTTGTTATTCTTACATATTCATTGATCTTTTCATTTATTAATAAATTCTGAACCATTCATTTTTTTAATTATCATTCACCAATTTATTCACGCATTAATAATTCATTATTTCATTTATGTTTCATTCATTCGTAAATTATTTCATCAATTAATTCATTTAGTCGTGTGTTCTCCCGATTTTTTATTTTCTCAAAGAAAATGTTTTAAATAAACAGATAAAAAATATTTTATTTGAAACATATTTTAAGTGTCACTTTACCTCGTGGCATAAGACATACACAAGCGGCCCTGCATTTAAAAAGGAAAGAACATACCTGTTGCATATATTTTTACGCTTTAGTTGTTATACGCAAAATGCTTCTTTAAAAATACAATTTAGGCAGACCCTTAGATTAGTGACTCACTCCCTGAACCGTTTGGTTGAAAGCTTACCACTGTACCGACTTAGCTATTCTCACTAGGGATGTGTCGTTCATGAACGAACGGGTTAAAAAGAACGAATCCTTAAGATGAACGGATCCGGTCGTTCACTTAAAAAATGAACGACCGTTCTTTTGAACGGTGAGCAGTGTGGAACATTATATTGATGCACTTGTGATAAAATAGCATTTTTTTTTTTCAATTACATTCATCTTCAAACTTTTAACTCTCAATCAATCTTAAATTTCCTTTTTCTCAGTGCAGTACAATTAAGGATTGCAATATTGGACAACAAAAATTCAGTACCGGTATTCGGTATTTTTAAAACGTGATAGCGGAATGCCGGTATTAATACCGGTATTTGAAATTTCTCAAAAGATGCTTGAAAACACATTGTTTCGTTGCCACATTTCGTAATTTTGTGCAAAAATTGTATTATTATAAAAACGTGTTGTGAAGAAATAAAAAGAACGAAGAAATGTCAAGGTCATAATAAAAAATCAATACTAGTAAAAAACATAATGCAATTATTCAATTGTCTCCGAGCCTGGAACTCATTTTAGTGCTCGACTTTCCTACAGTTGAAAATACTCTCTCTGAATTCACATAGGTCGGTGATACTGTAAACAGTGCGGGATACATCTCCTCTAATTGTCTAGAAGTCTTTTATCTTCAAATAATTTAGCCTCTTTTATATCATTTTTGGATAAACACTTTTGTGGGTGTGTGTGTTCCTTTTGTATTGTGTGTATTATTGTTATTATTATTACTTTAATTTACAGCTAGTTGTAATTTCTTTCCAAGAGACGATACTTTTCCAATATTTATATCATTTTTTTGAGCAGGAGAGGTTTGGTTTGCTTTTTATTAGCCCTTTGGTTTGAAATTTGTGAAACTTGACTAAATTTGATCTTGTGTTTCGCTCATTCGTTTTCCGCATTCTGTTCCAAATTCTTTATAATTATAATGATGTAAATATCTGAAAATACCTTTCAATTCATGGATTATATTTATGGTTTTCCTCAATGCAAATATTCAAGGCAATATACAGGGTGTTCCGTTTTAACCTGCAAGATTTCTTGTTTTGCAACCGTTAGTCTTACATGAATACTTCCAATTGCAAAAAATGTTCAAAATCAGATGCTGAGTTAAGATATTGGAAGTTTGAATCGAAAACAAAAATCAGTCAAAAAATACAAAATTTAACTTTTTATATGGATCCTAGGTACCCTTACTTTTAATTAGGAAAACTATATCCATTGAAAAACAATTCCAATTAAAAAAGTTTGACATAAGTACGACCAATATTCATCGAAATATGAAACGCAGCGTTTACCTTTGCTTGCATTCCTATTGGTTCCTGATCGGTTTATAACTTTGTCATTGGTGTCTGGCTAATCCGCTGTTTTTATCTTTTAAGCTGCATGCTTATCTGCTCTTGGCTTTTGTCGAATGTCTTTTCATCCATAAGCTCATTATTTTTGCATTGAAAAAGGCGTTCCCTGTAACGCCGAAACACGTGTCTGCTGTAATTTACAAATTTGTGCTTCTACTTACGTTGTTTGGTCTGACTTTACTATTCAGCACAAAGGTATTTATTTATCTTAGTTAACAATGGTTTAAATGTATATGTGTGCGTTGAGTGTGGTTTCTCAAACTGTTTGAGGTTTTGTCGTGTGTTTTTGCGTATCACGGCATAGCAAACTTCTTACAATTCTTAAAAAATGTAGTCATTAAAGCACCTAAACTTGGGCTTGAAAACATTTTCTTACAATCTCAGTGCATGATAAAACACAATCAATTTGATAACAAATCTGGGGTTCTGAAGCGGTTGCTAAATCATGGTGGGTAATCCACCACTTAGCATTCAAAGAGTATCAGCCATGTGGTGAAGAAACAACACTAGTCAAAAATTGTACGCGTTACTAGTTCCTGAGACGGAAAATGTAACATTATACGCTACTAGTCAAACATAATATTCGACTTCAGCCAAGCATTATATTTGTACCCGTGCAAACATTAAGTTTTATAAACTAATAAACAAGCGTAAAGAAAGTCATTTTACGGTGAATTATAACTTAATTAAATAAAAATTTTAATTCGAAATATGTTTACAAGAAAGTTTGAAAGCACAAATAATACAACATATGAGACAGTGAGAAGCAAAGGGATGTAAGTGGAAAAATTAAAAATTTGGAGATAACCAGTACAAACAATAGATAAACCTTTCCTCTGTCTTGCGGCAAGAGATCGTACTAGTAACCCTGGTAGGTGCTACTGTACAGCATGATTTAGTGAAAAATTCAATGAAAAGCCTACATAGGAAGTTATCTTTACACGCGTTTTACTCAAAACTTGAAAATGTCCACTTACATCCCTTTGCTTCTCACTGCCTCATATTATATATATGTTGAGAGGAATAGTACTTCCAAACGAACAAAAACAGATTTATTCATATAGTAGTGAAGCAACAATTTTCAACGGTGCAAAGTTTCAAAATTTTTACGCATCTCCGGTTTGCTTTCATATTGATACATTCATCTAACTAGTATCTCTCAACGAATTGCAAACATTTCTCCTAATTAGATTTTATACAAATATATATTCATGAATTACGAAGTTGTAAAAATATATTTGATTAGTCTGAGGCTTTTGGAGTTCGGAATAAAAGTTCATCATTAGAAGAATTTTAAGTAAAAGGTAATTAAGAGAATTCTAGATTTGGTGTTTTTTTCCCTGCCCTTTTTACGTAATTAAACGAAAATATCGTGTTATTTTTCTCATAACAGTAAATCTGAAGACAGTGTGTGATTGCAGAAAATTATAATTTGGCTGGTTTTTCAGATGTCACAAAAATTAAATTAAAGTGTTAAAACATTAAGTATATATATATATAGGTTGAATTTCACATAAAACTCGCTAAATACAAAAGTGAGGAAAAACAAATGTGTATAGTGTATAATCAAATAAAAATAAAACTTTAACGGAGTTCTGTTAAGATGTAAAATGTAAGATATAGATGCAAGTTTGTATCTGAAATTATAAGGTTGGAGAATAAATGTCATAATTTCATTGTTGTTGTGTGGAATGTAAATTCGATACCTTTCTTAAGGAGCCTCCAATACGCGTCTTAGAGGGGAAAATACATTCAAACTTGAAAAAGGTAAAATCGCACTAAACATAAAATTTTACTTACTAGAGCTAAAAATAAAGGATGCAAAAAAAGTGAATACCATAAAATTTCATAAGAACTTCTATTTTAAAAGAAACTACGGAAAAACTGCCGTAAAAGTTATGAAACAAAAAATAACTTTCCGCATAAATAATTAAAAATTAAAATATATAATTTTTCGTTGAGAAAATAGTCAGAAAAAGTGTCACTAATACATATTTTGATAAAGTATTATAGCTTTTGCAAAATACGAATAAATACAAAAATCGACATTTCACGTTAAATACGCTCAGGTATTTTAATTGATAAACAGCACGGGCTTTGCGTTACATATTTAGTTTTTTTTTTTTTTCGTCTTTTTAATTTTAGCTTGGTTGTTCTCGTCCGGTAGCATACCTTTATCCAACAAAAAGCGAGGACATATGCAACACACTGCCACTCTCTAGTAATTGCTAAAAATGCAAACTTCCAAATAATGTGCCAAAAAATTAAAATTATGAAGCTTTAAGCAGAAAGCATACTAGAATGTGAAAATTTACTTGCTCAAAATTGTTTGCGTAAATGAAAACAATGCAAATATGTTTGACGAGTAATCAATGTGACAGATTTAAATTATTTTTCTTTCTTGAAAAGTATCAAGTAAACTGTATAAAGGGAACGAAAACATTCATAGAAAGGGAAGCAATTTAGATTTTTTTTCTTGGAATTACTGCTAGACCTTAATTTTTTTTTTCAATTGTAATTAACCAATTTTGTGTCCTATGAATTTCGATACAAAATAATTCTTGGCAGATTAACTATATTTCTGTTAAAACGATATTTCCATTATTTACTTTATAAAAAACGAATTCGTAGTTTACTTTCAATATAAATCGAAAATTCCTGTCTTTATTTGCTGCAATTAACAAGTATTTTCATAAATAATTTAAAATGCGGGGAATGAAAACGTAGTAACTGTACAATCATTTAGAAAAATATTTCTACGAAATTTCTTCAAATTTTGTTCATTTTACTAGTTTAAATTTCAAATGTGTATCATTTTGTTTTATATTTATCGCATTAGAAATCCAAAATGCTTAAATATTTTGAATTTCCGTAACAACTCTTCCGCAAAAGCTGAAGTTTTATGTGCGATCTACAGCAGCAATAAAAACGAAAATCTTTCGCGAACCTACTGCTTATTTCCAAATGTAAGAAAGAAAATCCGAAAAAATTCTCTTCGTCTTTCTTTGTCACTGCACATTTGCCTGGATTTTAGTTTATAACCCCTTAAGTTTTCTGCAGCAGTAGTTACGCTTTCATGCAAATTCAGCAAAACAGAGCTTACTACCTTCTCATATTTTTAACCATTCCTCCAACTTCGTAACTTCTAAGAAACTTGAAATTTTTGCTTTTCAGTTAAAGCACGAAAAATGTGAACCTAGTAAAAAGTAAGAATGATGTATTTTAAAGTTTCAGGAAACAGTATATAAAAATATTAACATTTTTAAAGGAGAATGCCATGTTGAAAAAAAAATATGTTATTTGTTGTTTATAATGCATGATGATTTATTGTCAAAAAAATTTTTTTTTTCAAAGGATAACAAATCAAGAGATGAATAACACTTTTTTTTTTCAATCTTCCATCAGAAAACAGCACAAACGGACTATGAATATATTTATGAGTACATTTATGTGTTGAAAACTATTTAAAAATAAAAGCGCAAGTAGCTTTTGCTTGTTTTTAGTGAAAAGAAACTAAACATAAACTGATGAGCGGAGTTAGTTTTTTGTTTTTCGTAAACAGGAATGATTTCTAATTAATTTTTATCGAATATTTGAAACGAATAATATTTGTTTATGTCAATGTATTTATATGAAACTATAACTTCCTAGCGATAGTGAGGGTGTTTCACATTTTCTCTTCCGTTGAACTGTATTTCTTTGCAATTTTTGATTTTATCGTTAGATTTCTGATGAAGTTTTCTTAATATCTAGTATGAATATTTTTACTGGGAGAAGCTACTATTTTCTCAATGTTAATTTAAAAGAGATCGTCTAGATAGAGTTACGAATTTCAAAAACGATATTTCTGGCTGGATTCTATTCGTTACAAAATTGAGTTTCAGGTGGATGATTTCAAAGGGGAAAAAAGTGTTGCAGCTTCCATTAAAAAAATGAATAATGCATGGTTTTAAAATGTTGCATCCTATGCTAATTGCGTTGTATTTACAAAAACTTATTTTTTAAAAGTAATACTGAGCTGTTCCAATATAACTGTTTTTTAAGTATTTGTGTTAGTACTGATTCTACTCTACACAAAGCAGACTTTGGAATTTTTTATCCTTTCATATTTTATCAAGGAAGTATACATTACAAAAAAAAATCCATTTACAGTCCTGTTAAACTGTGATTTTTTTTTTTTTTCAGAACTTTTTAAACACAAGAAAATAATGTTCATTTTGCGTTTTTTTTTCTTTCTCGAAACACAAAATAGTAATGTTAATAAAACATTGTGTGTTAATTTGAGCATCTTGGGCACAATTAAGGTATTGCAGCAAATTATAATTATTATCCTCAATATAACTGAGAAACATCTTTGCGTACAAAAATTCCTTGTATTAAATCTTCAAATCGACTGGATTGCCTGTAAGATTTCAACCCGGTTTGCACATTAATTAAACTACTATCGACTCATACGGGCTACTGAAATTGCGTTGGGAAACTGGAGCATATTTTATGACGAATTTCATGGTCATCATTGATTTTTTTCCTAGACGAAAGAAGTTTTTCAAATAATCGAAAATTAACCAAAAAGCTTTAATTTTCAGCTCTCTATATTAAAATACTGAAAAATATTAAATGCTAAAATTGTTTCCCCCTTTTTTTTCTCTCCATATCTCTTTCCCAAGCTTCAAAAGTGTTGTTTGATTAAAAGTTTCAGCAAATGAGTAATTTTTTCGAGGGGCGTTTTGTTTTAGTTACACACAAAATAATAGAACACAATGTTTACAGTTATTTTCAACTGTAATTAGAGCTCGACTTGCAAATGATGGGGCTAAAGACAGGCATTATTTTTCCTTTCAAAGTTTTCCAAACGGCGTTTTGGGAAAAATAGTCGTATTTCCCACAAAATATGCAATGTGCATATTTTCATGACGATTATTTTTCTCGCTATTGATCAAGTTTGTAGTTAATTTTGAATATGGGTGTTTAGTTTAATACTAAATTTTGTGATCTATGATTAATATTTTAACTCTATTCGTAAGAAATAACGTATTTTGCTCTTTGGCGATATCCTTATAATATAATTCTTATGTGTCTTATAGACACATTTTTTTTATCTTGTTGAAGGACAATAAAAGCGCGTTATATGAAAATAAAAGAGCACTATATGCGTGTTAGCAATTTGTAAGATAAACTATGTTCGTGTTCCAAAAGCACATTATACTATCATCAGTTACGGTGCTCTAAAATCACGGATCTCAGGCCTAATTGAATCAGCTTGTGCTCTATGCAGGCAAATTTCTCAACTTGCAATCTCCAAATTGGTATAATCAATTTCATTTTGCATAGATTCTTACGGATAACTATATTTTTTTTTAAATTATGATCCCAGTGTAGATAAACAAATCCATGGACTCAAAATAGTAAAATAGCGATGCAAAAACAGTATCGAAAATCACACTGAAGATATGTAAAAGTTTCTAAAATACAACATCAAATAACCTCAATAACATTAAAAGCACTTAAAAAGTCAAGAGTCTTTAAAAAGTTTGACGAAGAAAGTTTCCTTCTTGTCAACCCAATACACCCAAGAATATGTCCCGGCAATGCTTGAGATTAAGAAAATAAAAACATTTGGAGGCATTTTTCAGACTAAATTTTTACTTCACATGCTTGAAGCCCTAATAAGCTTTAACCTTAAACAAAAACTATTTTATCTTTCATTGAAATTGATGGGACGATTCATGATGATTCGTCTGCAGGAGCTCTACTATAAAAGCCTTAGAGAATACATATTTTCTTTGGTTTTTAAAAACTAGTATGAAATCAGTTGTTAAATATAATACCTATGTACGAACAGAATTTTTTATCTTAAGGATCATTTGTGAAGTAGCGATTAAAACATGTTTTATAATGTCTATTTAAAAAAGCAATTATCTGATACAATGTCCTTTACGAAGTTCTTTGATTTCTTGTACGATTCTTTTTTTTTCCTTTTATATTCTCCTCATTTTTAGTAATGGAACTGAGCCGTACCATTTAACTTACTTGAGGCTCATTGGTTTCATAATATCATACACCTTTCCTCATGAATGAATGTTAGAACGAGTCTTAATTAATGAAACGTATTTTTAAAAAATATTTAAATGGGAAAAAAAGAATCACCTTGTGTTTCATTCTCCGATATAATCACTCAAAAATTCTGTCTTGTTCCTTGAAGTTGATTCCTTATTGATACATTGGGCCATTTTGGCGAAAATCGGACTTTTTGTCCAGCACACGACAGCTCATACACCTTATTAAAATAAATATAAAAGGGAAAAAAATACTCATTACCCTTTGAAATTATTACTTTTTAATGAACTATACGAGTTGTCACGTTCGGGACAACATGGCAGCTTTCTCTTGGACTTCCCCACGTGTAAAACCAATTTTTTATTGTCTCTAATGTTTCCTGCCATGAAGCAAAGGCTTCTTATTTCTGTATATAATCCCCCTTTCAACACGAAATATTATAGCTACATGACAATTATTAATGCACTTAATATTGTCTTAGATGTCATACAATAATTATATTTTTTTCTATAAAACGGAAGTGATTAACTATTGTTCTGGTTTCTGTTAAAAATCATCCGAGCGTGAAAAGCTTCTCACATTTTTTCTTTTCTTTCAGATGAACTTCCACCAGGGTTGCCTTGAATAGGGATGATAAACTTTGTTCATCATTTGAATTATTCAAATCTGAGTCCATACTCACTTGGTTTGTGTCTTTTACATTTATGCATGTTAGAGCTTGTACGTTGTTATGCATGGTTATTTCTTATGAGAGAATGTAGAGAATGTATTCAGTGTTTGTAAAGTTGGTTGATTTGTATACTGCGGTGGGAAGGTAAATGGCAGTATCGCAGAAATGAATTTTCGAGATACTTGAAGAATTCAGTTTTGGACTCCATTCTAACGATAGGGAAATGTTTGACGTTTTTCTTATATTTAATTTTCAGCGGGAACCAAATAAGAAAGCTTGTACAATAAAACTAGCACAATAGATGACAAAATGCAATAAATAAATAAATAATAATAAACAAATGAATTTAAAAATGCAGATACTGCCTTTTACCTTATCACAGCAGAATAGTTGAATGCTACAGAGTTCATCAGCAGAAAAATACATGAAAAAGTACGCAAATAATAATAGAAAACATAATATTTAGTCAGAGAAATAGTGAAAAGGTTATGCCTAGAGTTCTACATAGTATGACCGTTTACTTAATAATAAAAATAACTAACATAAATTTATAATTTCATTTTTAAATGCTGTCATTACTATTATTTCTTTTACCAGATCTTCAGTTTTGCATAAGAGTTAAAAGTCATTCCTTTTTGAAATTCAAAAGCCACTGAGAGATATCCAATCGCAGTGGTAGCTCATTCCTAAGTTATCTTTTAACTATTCACAATGTTGATACAATCAGCCAAAATATGTTTAGAGGAAAGTGTTGTACTTTGGTCATAATGGTACCTTGATCCAGTTGTATTCTTAGCTTTACTTTTAATGGTACACGGCAACATTGCTCTTGAATTTTGTGTATTTATTTATCTTTTTAGCTCTTAATGTAGCTGCACTATTTCCAGCAAAAATACAAGTTTGTGATAATATATGTTGAAGAGAAATTTCATGCATCAAAAGTGCAGCAAATATTTGTTTTAAATCTTTTTTTTATTTTAATGTTTGCTGCTTTTCTGTGCTATACCTCAAAATAGACATATTCTTTGTTACTGTGAGCTTAATAACTTTAATGTATTGTTTTAGTAATGATAGCATGTGATTAAAATAAGGTTAAGTCTATTTTCAACATGACAGTATTTTTCTGAAGTAGTGTTCCTTGGACCAAGAAAACAAAACTTAGGCAAAACTTAGGGTTTAACTTAGGCAACTAGAGTTACTGCAAAAATCATCATGTTGCCTTTTATTGCGGTAGTATTGTGGTTTTCAGAGCAAAGTAGGATTTCCTTCATGACTAAAGCTAGTTTTAAGTGACATCTTTAATATTGTGAAAATAAAACATGGTTATAATAGTAAAAATTGGGTACATACGTATTATCCACATTTGCATTTTTGTCAGCTTTTTCACAAACAATACGAAAACAAGAAAAGACCTTAAAAAAAAAAAAAAACCTGTCTAACCCAGTGAAAATATTGAGGAGTGTCACAGGCATGCAGATAATTCATAAGTACCAAACCATTTAAAACAACGTTATGCGATAATAGCCAATTTCAAAAGTTACATGATTATTAAATCCTAGAATAGCTGAAAACTCAATTGAAATTTAAACACATTTCTCTAAGACAAAACAGCGCGTAAGAATTAGTCTACATCAACTCAATTGAACCCAAAATAGATTTAGCCCTTCTCTTAAAATATGTACAGTAGGAAAAACAGCGTAAAAACTGATTTTAACTAGAGGTGGGCAATGTCGTTCTTTTTAATGATCCGTTCATCAGAGGAGCGTTCATTCTTTTGATCCGTTCATTTAAGCTGTTCATTTGAACGACTTTGTTCATGGGGAGCAGCATACTCTAAAAGAAGCCTCGCAGGTTTTGGAACGCGTTGCGAGTCAGCAAGTGAGCAAGGTAAAAGCATTTCTTGAAATATTATAAAGCAAGTGTTGAATTATATACATATAAATACAGAACTAATGTTCTTTGAAGCAATTCAGAATAAAATTTGAAAAAAGACAAAATGACATCAATTTAAAAAGGATTAACGGTAGCTACAGCAAATTTACTGTAAATTGGTATGAAAAGACACTTTAAAAAAAGTAAACGTTTGCTTTTTAGTTTAAAACTGGAATAAATCTACCCAAAAGAAAGAAGTCCCTTCCTTCAAATATTTTTCCCACCTACACTGTATATATACATATAGTAGACTATGTATAACGAAAAAAGTAACAGCAAATATATCGGTAGCTCAGCCGGAGTGCCGGATAACTTAATTAAAAAAAAAGACTCAGCGAAATATTAGGGAGCTTCAAAATTATCCCACGATACCGATGAGAACAGAAAAAAAAACGCAACCTTTTTTTAAATGGGGGAAAAAATTTGACAGTAATAATCCTTATTAAAAAAAACTCTGGATATTGAATGTTAATAAGTTACTAGGAAGTCGCCAAGCAAGTTAAAAATAAAGCCAAATTAATATAAGATGGTAGTAGGTAGGGATGTTATAGAAGACAAAAATTCCCAGAAAGGGTCACTCCACGGAAAACGGTAATTTTGTCACGCACGTAACGCCTCATATATTTCATTAAAAATAATAATTTAAAAGGGTAATGATAAAAATTTTATTGCTTAACAAATTACAAACGAATGTGTGATTCCTTAAGCAAAAGATTTCGTCATTATCTTTTTAAATAATTATTTTTCAATGAAGTATATGAACCGTCACATGCGGGATAAAGTAACTTACTTTTTCATGGGATATTCCAATACATATTTTTTTTATAATGGTTTAAACTATTTATTGTTTCTCAACAAATGAGATATGTTTCCTTTATATTGCAGTCTTCACTCTCAAAATAAACGATATATTTTAACATTAATATATTAATAGAGAAAAAATTTAACTAATTCATAAGCAAGTTACTAGAGGTTGAGTTCGGATATCCCACACGTGACACATGCAAATAAATTACATTTGAAAAGAAAAATAGCTTCATAAAAATATTACTGTGTCAGGAATATTTTTGTACCAAATTGAAAGATAAAAATGTATTTACCCTTGTTTAATGAAAATATTAAGAGATATGACAAAATCTTAATGAAATTGAAGCGTCTTCTTTTCCCGCACGTGAGGGTGGAATGGCCCTAAAATGTATTTTTAGAAATAAATTTGGCGACAGAAAGCGTGAGAAATTTTTTTGCAGGGCATGGGACAGGAAGGGGAAAGTCCAATCATTTTGTTTGTAGCCCTAACAAGTTACATAAAACATTACTGAAATGGATACATTCGAAAATTGCAAATTAACTGCAACGGTGAAAGAAAAATGAGGAAGACATCAGAAAGTAAAAAGCTTCAAAATGAATATATTGTACTGTACTGAGAAAAAGTAAATTGAGATTTATTGAGAGTTAAAAATTTAAAGATGAATGTAATTTCAAAAAAAAAAAAAAACATCACTAGTGCATAAATACAATGTTCCAAACTGTTTACCGTTCAAAAGAACGGTCGTTAATTTTTTAGGTGAAGGAACGGATCCGTTAATTTTAAACATTCGTTCTTTCTGACCCGTTCGTTGTTGAACGACACATCCCTAATTTTAACGCGGATTTTAAACTTTATTTTCCTGATTAAAGATTCTTTGAAGTATTAACTATCAACCGATCCTAATAAGTCAATGTAAGATTTAAATTTGTCTCAACTGAGACGGTTTACTTTTATTTCCATGAGTAATAAGTAAATGAAATTTTTCCTCTAATTATTAGAAAACTCGGAACAATATATTTTGCCTCAAAAAGATTTAAATGTAATTTTTTTTTCATTTATTTTGGGGCGATTCCGGAAAACACACATTTCAAAATGTATCCAGACAAATGAATCAGTATAAACGACCAAAAATGCTTAAAAACTGCATTGTCACTTAGCAAAGTTTACTGGCATTTTACTATGTAAAAGAAGAAATTCCATTTATTTGAGGAAGGTAAACTCCTCCGACGCATACAAATGCTGTTCCTTCTTTACAAATATGTACTTTAACGCGCAAATAAAAATCTACTAAATGATGTCGGTGACCTAAATGTTTGTAAGTTCCTTCATCCACGTTCAATATAAAATGTATCAACCCTAACTCAAAGTACTTCAACTAATGACTTTTCTTTGGTTATAATGTGGCTAAACTGTGATACCGGGAGTTTTTCTTTATCGTGTGAAAAAATCTCCTTTTCTAAGCAAAGTGAATTAAATTTTCAATTCCAAGCTTGAAAGGTTTGCACACAATTCAACAGAATAGTAAGAAACACTTTAGTTATCAATGTTTTGCTAAGCTATTTATGTATAATTGTAGCATAATTTGTTGGCTGTGCAGTTTCTTCGCTATTACGCTTTAATGTAATTTCACAGTTGTAGAAAAACCAAGAGGGCGTTTTTGCGCAATCTATCCTTATAAGGGCGGATAGTTTGCACATGCGTAGAAGAGATTGCTCTTAATGATAACTAGACAACAAAATTGTTAAACAGAATAATTACACTTAAAATGACATTATTGTAAGGTTTTTGTATACAACCATTATTATAGTGGAAGTAAATATTTTATCTTAATCATTAATGAATCAGAAAATACACAATTTTTAGAAAGGAAGCAAAAATTATAATTTAAGAAAAAATAGAAGAAACTATACAAGGAACGTCAGACAATTTACTCATTTACAGTAAGTTACTTTGTAACTCGTTTAACTTAAAATTTGTCTACTTTTGTTTTATAATACAAAGCAATCAATAAGTCGCGTAATCTACTACGAACGATTTACTGGTGCTAACAATGTTAATCTAGGGAAGTAGTATTGTCATTATACATAAACTTAGAGAAAATGTATGAAATTTCACGCACTTAGCTTTTTTTTTAAATGCAAAGTAGTGACATTTTATTGCATATGCTCTGAACAACCAACACGCACTTTCATCTGCACACTCTAATACTGATCTCGTAGAACTAGATGAAGTCTTTGCGCACTTATACTCAATTCTTGCCCCCCGAATCCTTTGTTGCGCAATCTTTTGCCTCAAAAGTACGTAAATCAAACTTTCTTCAACATTAAAGCAATGGTTTGAATTGATACTCACTTTGCATACAAAAGTATACTGTATTTTTGTTTCAATTTATGTTTCTTTAATCAATAAATGTTAAACTTGTGACTTGTTCAACATTTAGCAAATTTTATCTTACCTTGTTTAAGTTCAGAACTCGTTTTCAGCATGTTTGAAATTAGGCAAAAATACACAATTTCTGATGCTTTCGGACATATATTGTTAATAGAGTTGGTCGAGCTGAACTCATATAATTCTATTTTTGTTTTTAGGTTAGAAATTTCTTTGCATTTACTGAAGTATGTGCGTCAGGCTAGCTGGTCACGTCTCATGGAAATCTACTCTTTTTCTCACGATTCAGTCCATACTTCTAACTGCATTTTTATTTACAAGTAAATAACTTTTCTTTTTGATTATTTTAATGCAACTTACATTCTTCGGCAGCTGTAATTGATAACGGCAGTCTTAAGAGCTCAAAGAAAAGAATATTTCAAACTCTAACACTCACTTTGAGTAGGTTTTCATTCTGAGTAAGTTAGTGAGTCGAAGACTCAACCACAGATGATTTAGTTTCACAACCCCCCCCCCCCCCAGATGTTATGGTCTCTACCAAAGACTATGACTTGACTAGACTACAACTTGAAGACTAATTACACTAGAGGTAAATGGAATATGAGGCAGTGAGAAGCAAAGGGATGTAAGTGAACATTTTCAAGTTTTGAGTCAAACGCGTTGAAAGAAAAGGTCCTAGGTAAGCTTTTATTGAATTTTTTTTTCTAAACCATTCTGTATAATCTCCAAATCTTTAATTTTGCCACTTACATCCCTTTGCTACTCACTGCTTCATATGTCAAATATTTAGGAATAATTTATCATATAAAATGCAGTTATTAAAATTTTGTTAAAAGGATGCTTTCATTATCAACTTCAAATTTTCAAAAACAACCTTCGCTTTATCACATATTTATAATTATCATTAACATTTAACATGGTATAACTCAATTTGTTGAATTTTATGCAGCTGCTGCTTCAGAGTGAAAGAGAGAAAAATGCACCTTGTAATGTTCAAAAGTTTTTTATGTTCATGCACATAGTATCTAAGATACCTTAGATGCGGTGGTGATTGCTTTTTTATGTAAAAATATGAACCAATGAAACGATAAAAAAATATTTACAATCTCGAAAATATAAATATGAGCATGTTCCTTTGGTTAAATAAGAATCACATTTCCAAAAATAATTAAAATAGGTCACGGATATAACTGCTGAGAACTATTCCTGAGCATAACGTAAATTTATAACCGGTCCTTTACTTTTTCAATTTTCTAGACGTTTACTTAAAATTTGATTTACGTTTTCCTTGTTCACAACATTATATGCTAGGCCCTTTAAGTTATTATCTTCTAACGGCAATGTATACCTGCATATTCAAAGAAAAATTCCATGAAGATTTTACTGACTCTCTCTTGGGAAACTTAGAAAAATTAATCTTTCCTTATCTTGCTAAATAATCCTTAAATAGCTCGAGTAAAAAGGATACTTTTTTGAAAAAAAGGAGATTCAGGAAACCATACCTCTTTGATAATTTTCCCCAAAAGCTTTTAAGATTTCAACATTCACTGTTGCGTTGTAAAGAATAAACCTTTTTTGGCTTTTCGGAAACCATGGAAAAGGTTTTCGAGGCAATGCATTAAATAAATATTTTCTCCCTTCTGACACATTTTTCTTTCATAATATTTTTCTCCGCAAAATAAAAAGATGTTTTACAGTTATACACAAAGATATTGAAAGAATTTAGGAAAATATATGTCAGAAAAGATCCTATGAAAGATTGATGATGACATTTCGTAGGCTTCAGCTCTAAGGTTCTTCTCACCGTAAATATTTTTACACATGTTGTTGGCGATCAAAAGAGTGATCTTGTTAACTATGAAGTTCGTGGTTGCCTGCTTTAAAAAGAAAATACATTATTTTTATGTTTTTCGAAAATATGATGGAAAGTGTATGCCTCAAAAGTTGCTTTACACATCTAAAGAAAAATGTGACATTATTGCTTGTGAAGGTATTGAATTATCAAGGTTTCACAAATCTCTGAACAGTGAAAAATATTCAAAGAAATGAAGTGATAAAACCATGTTAAACAGGGGTGATGTTCTATCATATATAAAAAAAATATGGGATAATTTAGTCACCATTACTCGTCCACTTCTAGAATTTTTTATCTATATCTACATTGTTCTCATCATGACATTTCAGAAAAGACAAAAACGTAAAAAAAAATAATTAATATAAAAGTATAAATTAAATAGATATAAAAAAATGCCTAAAAACTTAATAACATACACAAAAACTCATGCGATCAAATACTGGAGGACATTTTTGGAATGTTTTCCATTCCATAAACGGAAAAGTGCAAGCTTTTCGAACAAGTTTTCTGTATCAGTTATTTTAAAAATATTCATTAATGTAGGGTAGACCGGGGTTTATTTACGCATGGAGCACGTTTACGCAGTGTCCATTTTTCAAAATGAATTATATTTGGAGAGCCAAAAGTCATACCAGATTGATGCTACTTTGAGCATTAGTCGAGCTTCGGTTAAGCACGCAGAAAGAAGAATCTGTTTCTACCAATATTCAGTAAATTACCGCCCTATAGCCAGGGCTAAGGCAGAAATACATGAAAAACAAAGCCAGCTCAGTCAATTCCAGCCGAGGACTGCAGTTTCGTGCTTATTAGCACTCATCAGCCCGGCATAGGAGTGACTGAGCTGGAGGTGGAAAACCTCTTAAGGAAGCCTAGAGTGCCAAACAAACTGGTAGCTAATTCAGAATCAGCACTCACCAGACGAGTGACCGAAACAATGGTTCGGTTCAACTCGAATTTTGAAGGCAAGGCATGTATATTCAGTAAATTTCCGCCCTATAGCCAGGGCTAAGGCAGAAATACATGAGTGAAGTAGAACTAAATAATCTTTTTAATTGCTTCATATCATCTAAAGATTTTACATTGAATAAGAATGAAATAGTGCTTTAGAAATTCTACCTTAATCGTACGCTTTTCTCAATGTATTTCAATAAAGTGCATTTTTTCCGATAGTCTTGAACGGTCTGTAAAATAAATTGCTTTGTGACTCATATTTGGTAAATTAGTTGTGAAATTCTTCTATTAATTGTGCTCCTCTTTCAGTTGTATCATTCACAATTTTCAGTATTTTAACGATCTCTCTTCCCTTTAAATAGCTTCCTTCATTTTGCCGTGAATCAAGATCAAATAAGTTACAAATACTAAAAGATTTTTTCCTATGAAACAGTTTTATAGACTCGTAATTGATTTTATAAAGAGGAAGATCTTTACTAAGACAGTATTCCAAATCATCTACTGTTATCTGAAATTTGTTAAACAGTCATCAGACACGTCTTCCTTATCACAAGCATTTTTTGGACTAGTCTTTTCCTATCTTCAAAGTTAATTCCTTCATCCAATACGGACAAAGCTACTAGTTTATCCCCTATATACCATAAGTGATTTATGAATTTTCCAATCACTGCTTCTGCTGCATATTTGTCGTCATTTTGTACGCTGCTAGTTTTTCAGTCATATTAAAGGAGCCTCGATTGGGTTGCGGCGAAAAACCATATCTTCATACAGCATTTAATTGTAAAACAGTTTTGTAAAACAGCATTGAAGGGCTTTCCTTTCATGTAAGGTCAATTTAAATTGTTTCCTAAATATAAAAATTTTCAAACAAAAATTCCTTTTGCCACGCATGTGGCTCAGGGATAAGCTCCAGGTTGCCGAAAAAATATCCCTGTAGGAGGAAATTCACCAGGAAATATCATTACAAGTTATGAGAATTCTCTGTAATCTTTATAAATTCCGCATTTTACGAACAATAATATGTCATCAACTTCGTCTTTTAGAATTTAAGTGGTATGTGTACTTGATTGAAATGTTATAAGTTCTGAATGATGGAGATTTTTCCACAAAATTTTGAAGCGCTTAAATAATTGAATATTTGATCTAGAACTAAGAAAGGCAAGAACTTCTTTAAGGACACACTCTGCAGTACGGTTTAAAGAGCATGATGATGGCAATCCAAATGTAATATATCACTTCAGTTTTTGCTCTAAAAAATTGCATGCACAATTTATACGGTTGGTATTGCAAGTTGTTGTATCAAACACTACAGCTAGAACAGTTAGCAATAAAGAGCTATCATCTAAGATATCATATACAACTGAAGAAATATCTAAGGAATTCCAAGTAGCTGTTCAATATTAGGACCTGAAGCTATCACGGTAATTCTGTCGGCGTTCTTTTTCCAGTTACATCTGGATGTAGCTTTGTATCCCAGTGAATAACTACAAAATTTAAGTTCATGAAATTTAATTTTACCTCTCGAAGATTTTCTTTTGCTCTGTTAAGGAATATACGATTGATCACTAGGTCACTTGGATTTAAATTTACTGTATCTACATAGGCTGTAAATAAATGAACAACATCTTTATCCCTAATATGGCATTTGTCTAACAGTGATGAAAGGCGAGCAGATAGCAATAGTTGTCAAGCTTTTTTCATTGTGGTAGACCAGCTGTAGAAAACAAAAGTTCAACAGGTTAGGATAGATACCCATTTCAGTTTCTAAATCTTGTGAATCGCAAAAATTTGATGATAATAAAAGACTATGTACTGAAATAGAAGAAAATTAATTTAAAGTATAGATTTCTACATAGTTCCGATCTCGATATATATATATATTTATTTAATTTATATTTTAGCTATGGAAAATACAGTATATTTTAATGTTCGGAGTAATCGAGGACTTTTTGAAATTTTTATTTTAAAAATTAAAAATTGCATAAGCACTTAGGTATATTAATAACTAAAGAACAGCGAGTTAAAATATGATTGCAATTACGTATATTTATAGCATTGAAACCTTGCGATTCTATTTGACACACCTATTACATACACAGGGAATTTTGTAAATCAACACCCCCAAAGCCTGGAGGAGGCAAGTTGTTATTGTCAAAGATCGTTCATTAATGGCCTATAGAATCCCTTGTGAACATCTTGATGGGAAGAAACGTTCCTCTGCCGCTTGGTTGGAATAAGCGCAGAAGAGCGGTACGCTTGACCTAAGGCCATTGGTGCACATTTTATTCTCTGTAATATGTTAAATTTTACAGAATGAAAGTGAGAGTATGGTCGGTCTGAAAGTAGCAGCACCTATTGGGTTCAAAACTACTTTAAATATAAAACGTTAGAATATGTTTACATAAAAATGAGAAAATCCGCAAATTTTTCTTCGAAACTCGAAGAAGGGGGCCCCAGGGGCACGTGTTAATATTCATGGATTGACTTTAAATTTTGCAAGGATCATTTATTTGTACAATGGAATAAATTGAGGGGGCGTCGCGTAAAATATCTGCAACTTCAAAAATAAGGATCACCCTAATATATATATATATATATATATATATATATATATATATTCAAATTACCTAACAAAATATTTTGTCCCTCATGTTTGGTGAAGTCCGTTTTGTGTCAAGGTGTCTCAAGTCCGTTAACAAGATATAATTTCATGAAAAAAAGGGTTGACAATTTTACCAAGAGATGGCAATACATTTTTAAAAAAAGCACTTAAACTAGGTAAATATTTACCATCAGTCATTTTCTTTCCCAGTTGAAAAGGAAAAGTGTAGTTGTATAAACAATTTCTATTAAAGGAGCATATTTTTGTTCAATGTCTATTCGGTTACCTAACTTTTTATCTTAAAAATAAAAAAAAATTCGCACTTTCTATTGCTTGTGTATAATCTTTTAGTTAATTTGTTAAGTGTTTTGCTTTATTTCTTAGTGTTATAAATTATCATCAACAATTGCGTACCAACAATTCGTGGCTTTGGAAGATGTTTTGCTGCTACCGTCATATCCGTTACTATGTTACTGGAATGGATTGGACAGTTTTCCAAATTCAGTTGTTTTCATTCGAATTCTAGCAATTATCAAGTATTAAACGATAATGCTCCAAGTTAAATGGACACAAAACCTAAATAATGCAGCTAAGTTTCAAAATTTTTTACTTATTTGTTTATCTAATATGATTTGAACGTTTATTGTAACGGACTTGACAAATCGACCCGCAAGTTTGCCAAAAACAGTACAAAAAATAATACCAAAAGCAAAAATGCTTAATTATTTATATTTTCAAATACATCTAAAATACACATGAACAAGAATTTTTCTTTTCAAGTAAAATTTAAAAGAAAAAATATGACTTTTTTGAATTGTACGAATAAGTAAAAAACAAATGCTTCTTTTTTGTCTTGTTAATGCCGTCGTTAAAAAAGTAAAGTATAGATCAGTTCATAAGAAAATAACCAATAATTCAGTTTTAGTTCTTGGAACATTTTTATTTATTTTTATTAAACCATAATCTGCTATCCTGCTCTCTCTCTCTCTCTCTGATAACGTCTAACGTTTTATTTCCTCTCTTGTTTGTTTGTTTGTTTTTTACATTGCGTTTTAAAATTATTTAGGCTGCTTCGCCCTTGATTGCTTCAAATGTTCTTCAGTAGCTGGAGAATATCCGCCATGCGACGATCCGTTTCATAACAATTACACACAAGACATTTTAGAAAGTCCCTGTTGGGCTGGCAGAAAGCAAAGGGATGGAGTCTTTCCGGCCACTTCATGCGTCAAACTAGCTGGAATTTATGGTAAGATATTTTCTTCCTTTCTAATAAAAATTACATTCGTGAGTTTAACAATACATTTCATAACCATCATGCATAGCCTACGTTCTAGATGTAAGCAAGAAGTTTGTAGATGTAGTTTGAAGAAGGGACGCATCTCCAGTTTAAATTCAATCGCTGTATGCTTAGAGAAAATTTTAAACTACCAACTATTGTTTTTTCTTCAATACTCAAATGTTAAAGTGGAAGACAAAACGTCGAAAACAATCCCAGAAGGATAACATTCCTTTGCCTGACTAATTTTTTCATTGCTCTAAGCAAGTGAACTGATAAATCCATTTTGAATGTACTGTGAAAATTAGGTATCCCACATCTACATACAAGTTCAGTTTACACATAGCTTGTCCTAAATTTTATACACTAAAAAAGCCATGGCATATTTTTGGAAAAAATGTCCATAAACAACTTAAGAAGGACCCAAAAGAATTTATTTTAGATTTCAAGTCTACATTTTTGTAATATTTTGTTAAAATTAATGTTTCATGAACATATTTTTCTATTTTTGATTAAGCCACAATAGTGTGTCTCTTTGCTCAAATGTCATGTACGTGTGTTACAGAAGTCTCTGAGCTAGTTCAAAACAAATTGATCATTTTTTATCCATATTCTATAAATAAATTTCCATGGGGCACATGTGAACAAGCCTGGGGCACAGATGAACATGGTTAAAAATGCAAAACACGCATTATATTTTAAAGAAAACTTCTTTAATATGCAAAATATACGTATGTACCTATTACACTGCAGGTTTTGTAATCTATTCTGCGTCAGTTAAAATTGTACAGTATTTATGTTATCCAAGAAATATTTCTCCCAAATATATAACTGCTCACTGTAAAATTTTAAAGTCTCGTATCATGTTTTGATCACCGGATAGACACGAAAAAAATTTATAAGACTACATAGTATGAAGGAATTTTTATTATGTAAGCATTATTCTAATTACATATTGCTTCTAAGCTTCATACTGATTTAGATAATGTATTTTTAAATGATCTTAAACTTCAGATTTTAACTAAATAGAAATATTTTGTGTCTTTTTATTTCCTGTCAGTGTTTTATCACACAAAACTGCAGACCAACTAATTAGTAACAAAAGACTTAAAAATATATAAATAAATATTTAATAATAAGTAACTATAAATTTACAATCTGATTAGAGATAAATAAATATTATAAATATTTACACATCTTAAAACACTTATAATGTGCTACACTAATATTACGGAGGGGGAATGGGAATTGTTCACTTGTGCCCCTAGATGTTGTGTTCACAAGAGCCCCATCGTCAACCTTAGAACTAACTTGCGAAAACAGGGAATTCTTATTTAATAAAAAAAGAAATATTTTTCTACATTTTCTTGAATATTCATATAATGGTTTTCAATAATTAAGTGAGTGTAACAGTTAGTTAAAAATATGTTTTCAAGAGAGAAACTGATAAAATTACATTAAATACCTGCTTAAACAAAGAACTTGACACACACAGAAACAGAAAAAGACCCATTGCTCAAAACGTTTGGCCAGGAGGTATGACTGGTGATGCCATTACTTAAGAATTTTTACAAATTTTTTTTCTTGAAGTTATCTTATTAGAACATACCATGTTCACATATGCCTCCTTTTCCCCTAACCTAATATAAGTTCGAAAATCTTTGTTGAAGAAAAAAAAATGTCTAAACTTATTGCCTTGAAATTCATTATAAACATAAATTGCAGATTTTTCAGCAAAAGTTAACTGCTCTTCATGAAAAAGTGCATTAAAAGACATATCTCATGTGGTATTTAGTTCAGTTGAAAACCTAAGTGTTTTTTCAGATAAGTAGTTTAAAACTTTGTGTTTAGATTAGGGACATAAATAATGGACGTTACTAAATGCTTCAAAAATTTATAAAAAATGTCAGCACTATTTTAGCTAAAATAACTTTTTCTCTTGAACTTATTGACACTGACATAATTCTAAACATCTTAATCATAGTTTTTTAGCAGAATAATCAATTTTCGCTTCTTATCTTAAAATACACAGCGTGATGTCCTTTTTTTCATGAAGAATGTTTCGTAAGGACCGAATAGCTAATTTTTTCCCCGGCTATTTCTGGTAATTGCATTTGATGCCTTCTTAAGGCATACTACCTTCATTATATATCCTTTTAATCATTCCATGTAATAATTTATTTTCTTTTATCCAAACTAACATTAAATGAAGCTGTACCCAAGATGTCGAATAACATATTCTGAAAAAATGAGGATTGTTTTTAACTAGTGTTGGCAAAAAGACAAGTTATTAGTGGTGGAGAAAAAATCAATTAGCGAAAACCGCACATTTTAAACAGACACCTAACTAACAGAATTAAATTTTTGTACGCAACAATGTTTGCTGAAACAGTTTACCAGAAAAAAAAAGTTCTTTAGATATTTAGATTTAAATTTCTACTCTTATTTCGCAGTAAATTTTACATGACAAATAGCCTGTGTATTTGAAAATTACTCTCCAGTCGATAATTATTGCGTTACTAAACATTTAAGTTACTTCCAACTGTAGATTTTTATGTACCTTTAAGTGTTCTAACATTAGAAGATTTCATCAGCCGAGATTACTTTATAACGTAAAGTTTTAAATTTTGTAGCTTGACTTAGAAACTGCAGAGGCGTATAGAAATTGTCCAACTTTAACTATATAGCATACATGATGCAATAATGAAAAAACTGTATTCTTTATTGTTAAATTATATTAAGCAGTCATTTATTCTACACTCTTCTTCATGCTTTAACAATTAAAGTAAAATCATTTCTGCTACAATGCTTCAAAACATTTTCATTCCTTATTGTCGATTTTAGACGCTAATTAATAAAACGACTGAGCATAAATCATGGCTTGATGGAGAAGCATTACATTTTAAAACGATTCTCTATTCGTAATGATACGCTGAAACTATATAAGTCAGAACACAATGTGTGCAATTTGCAACAAAAGATTACCCCGTTAAATTCACACTGATAATTAAGGAAAAGGGTAGGTAAAACTGAAGAACAGTTATTGCCATTGCTCTGAAGCGGGACATTCATATACATGAGCAGTAGAAATTTCAATAAACGAACATTTATTTCAGGACATCTTTCATTTATTGAATATTCTACTCATTTTCTATTTGAAAGATAGTTACACGTTACTTATTCTCAATGATACGAAAGATGATTTTTATGGATTGAAGGCTTTTTTTAATGGTATGATCATTTAATTTTTCAAAAAAAGATTCAACTCAGCTAGCATAACTTAACACATCCATTACTGGTTAAGTGAAATTTGGATCAAAACACCATTAAAATAACCTTTTGTGCTCATTATTAATTTAAAATTATTCTTACTTTTGATGCAAACTGGGCAATGTAATGTAACTGCATTTACTATGAAGAGCTGTTTCACGTTAACTGGTTGCAAAAAAGATTCTGAATGTTACGAAGCGTGAGAGGGAATCCTTGTGCTTGTCATAAACCAACTTAAAGACATAGGAGCTATTGAAGAAGATATATAGAATTGGTTTTCATCTGCAAAACAAAGTTATTGTTATTCCCGACAAACTTACGAAAAATTACAGCTTGCAAAGTGCGATAAGGACATGGGGAAGGAAGAAAATAAAAAGGAGGTAATATAAAAATCTTCATAAAACCAAATGTTCGCTGCATTTGGCACAATGCGAAAAGAACCAATTTTCAAAATAGTGTTGTAGACCAATTGTTTCAACCTTTCAAACTAAAAATTATTATAAAATATGCGTTTTTGATCTAAAACTCTACCTTTTAAGCCAGGATTTCATCAAAGACCTATTAGCTTCAATATCTTTTTAGTTTAATATCTTTGATTATACTATTTATAATTTGAATATGTACTGAAGTCAAGTAATTGCTAAGAAACATATTACATTCAACTACAAGAGTGGCATGAATGAGACATCAATGGATGGGAAGCGCGTTCTTTTAATCCCAGTAAAAAATTGAAAAGGATTTTTTTTAGTAAAATGTTCACATGGCTCGTTGAGAATAGGCTTCTACATACAGGGCAAAAAGGATGGAGCATCACAGATTGGTGGGGAGAAGTTCAACGGAAAGATTTGAATGGCAAGTTGTTTTATACCATGCTTTCAGTTGCTATCATGCTTTGGTCGAGACAGCATCGCGCTTTTACTGTGAAGACACATTTCTCTAACATTCGCTCGATCGGACTTAAACTGTTCGACATGCTCCAAAGAGTTGACCAAAACTTCCGAGTTCGACTGAATCAGTGTAATGATTATGGAGAGCAGCACTTATAAGATATTGTTTTCAAAACAGTGTAAAGCATAATCTCCCATTATGTGTGTCAGAAAAAAGATAATAATAAGGACTTTTTAGGTACGTAAATTTTTTTATTTCGTTTTCAAAAAAGAAAGATCCCGCGCCCCACCCTGTACAATGCCCTAATAAAAGGAAAATCGCAATGTTTGGACTTATGTCCGTCTGGCTCTGAGGTACAGAAATATCACAACCTGTGCTACTTTTATCAGGTTCCTCTTTTTGACACTTGAACTTATACCATTAGTATGAAACTAGTAATTTTTTTTGAAAATGAAGTTAATTATTTTCACTTACCACAATAAATAAAATGCAGAGGAAATGAAAAAAAAAATCGGAAAATATGTTGAATATTTATCGTTTTTGCCACCATGCATTGAAATCCTTTTGAAATACCCTTTCAAGGGTTCGAAGTGCAAACTTGATTTTAGCAATTAAATGACTCATTTATCTCGTTTCTTCGAGTAAGGATGCGTATAAATAAAACATTTATTTCTCATTCTGACCATCAATTGTAGAAATACAGTTACAATTCGTTGTAATTTGGACAGAAATTCAAATGTGATTCTTTCAAACAGCATTAAAACGAAACAAAATGAAAATACGATAGTAAACTGCCCAGTATTGTTTCAAAAAGATTCCTTCCTATCACGCCGTAAGTTGTTCAAGAATTTGTCGCGGAAGGGAATAAAATAGGCAGTTAATTTGCTAATAAGGGACGGTTGTAACTTATTTCCTTATTTTAATGCTTTATAAAGCAATCAAACATCGTGTCGTTTATATGTTTCGATTGCATTGCATTTCCAGGATCTTAAGATCTCTTCCGCATATTTTTTTCGTTTTGTAACTATATGTTTTATGTTCTTAAAGTTATAATTTTAATTCAAAAGCTATGATAGTAAGAGCAAACTTGTTTGAAACTTTTTAACAAAATAAAACACTTTACATTTAAGTGTAAAATAGCCTGTTGAGTAAACTAAATCAGCAAAATGGAAAAAAACTTGAGCGGAA
Source organism: Uloborus diversus (assembly GCF_026930045.1). Classification (NCBI taxonomy): domain Eukaryota; kingdom Metazoa; phylum Arthropoda; class Arachnida; order Araneae; family Uloboridae; genus Uloborus; species Uloborus diversus. The sequence continues at coordinate 152,964,883 of NC_072733.1, forward strand.
AATGTTACATCTCATTTGACATTTCTGAAAACATTTTTTTTTAAATTTTTTTTAAAGAAACTGCTTTTTTTAAAAAAAATTTGTATAATTTGTTTAAGCGCATTACGCTACCTTGAAATATTTTGAAAAAACTAATTAGTCAGTTTCAGTAATTAATTTGTAGTAAAGAACATTCACGGTTATTTTGAACAGTAGAAACGATTGGATGTAAGAATAATTAATTTCTTTATTTTCTCCTATAATGAATAATCCATAGAAAATGCAATTAAGTAATACTTTTATAAAAATAACTTGAAATAATCAACCCTAATAGAAACGTTGGAATTGATGAATAAACGTCTCTGTTTTTACCAGAAACCGCAAGACTCCGCTTGAGTTTTAAAAAACTTCTCTTTAAACTAATTGAATTTTTTACTTAACTGTCCAGATTATTACATCCATTTGTATTAAATGAAACTATGACCTATGACTAATGTTCTTGGATATTCTCTTACAGTTATTATTTAGTAACTTAACAATATCTATGCATTTTCTGTTACAAAAATAATATATTTAACTCTCTTCTGAAATATTTCCGCGAGTAAACTGCTAAAAACATAAAGTTGTTTCATTACCTGGTTTCCAAAGCAATTATTTGTTTGTTTAATTTTTGTGTTTGATATGAGAGTACTATAGCGTGCCAGTTAAGTTTTGCTATGCGATGGGTCAGTGCAGAGCACAATGCGGGAGAGCTGCTTTTGCGGATGGCTAGCCGCCTCTGCAAAATTGAGAAAACCTAACAACCCTTATCAGGTACCTCAAAGAGAATAAGTGAAAGTGTCACAATGGTTACATTATCTACTCAGTTCCCTAAGGAGATACTGCAACCTCAGGATTAGAATCTGGGACGTTCTGCTTCAGAGCCAAATAACTGCTGGCAGATGAGCAATGAGTTCTGGCCAAAGTTAGAAAAGAAGGATGTTAAACCCTTTGAATTTATTATATTTTACTGTGATTACATTGAAATTCTCAATAGAGACTAAAATTCACAAGTAACCCTACCCAAGTGTGAATCGCTGATTTGAATAAAACTTTGCACATCCGATTAGAACACTCAAAAATATTGAACCCGTATCTTTTATTTTAAATTTTATTTACGAAAATTCAAATAATGATTGAAAAGTTGAAAAAAAAAAACATAAAGTTCATGTGTTTCAGGATTTTTCTAAAAATATTATTTATAGTGGTAAACCATCCCTCGCAATCTTACCCCGACACGGTGAATGATTTTAAAACTTAAATCTATCGCAAGAAAGTTATGTAACATATCAATAGAAAGATCTCTTTTTTAGCTTTATGCTGGTTTTTGAATTTTCATTCTACTACAGCTAGGAGAGAAGTTAGTCATTTGTAAGAGAACACGCTTTTCATTTTTTTCCTCCGATTTCGAATTTTTTTACAGTCCTATATTCTGAACAATTTTCAAAATAGAAATATACAAATTGGCTGGATTGCTTATCTTGTCATGTGTCCTTCATGGCAAATTTTATTGAATCTGAATATAGTGAGGTCGAAAAGATGATTTATCTCACATGGAAAGGGCTCATAGGCAACTAGCGCCACGATGAGGTAGGATTGTGAGGAATGATTTACTATTATAAATAGTATTTTCAGAAAAACTCTGAAACACGTCAACTTGAGTTTGTTCAGTTTTTTCAAATTGTCAATCATCATTTGAATTTTTGTAGTTAAAAATTAAAATAAAAGAATATATTCTACCCTGTAAAACCCACAATTATTCAATATTTAGGGGTAAATTTTACCCCGTTAAAAGCGTTTGTTGTCGATAAAAAAAAAATACCGATTCAATATTTTTAAGTGTTCTATCGATGTGGAAAGTTTTATTCAAATCGGTAATTCACACTTGGGTAGGGTTCAGTGAAAACTAGGTAAATCAATAATACTTTATTTTGTAAATTGTATTTGCAATTTAATTAGCACACATTAAAACTTCACTATCGGCAGCTCTAATATCTTTTGCACTTACTTTTTGATTGGTACTTCAATTTAAATATCCGCAAAAAAATGGAAGCTTGTTGACCACTTTGTGCTTCTGAAGTTCTTGATTTTTTTTTTTTTTTTAATTTCTCTGATGTTTAGAGTCAAAGTTCAGACTAAAAACCAAGTAGAGGAACATGGGGCTAACTGAAATAGCGAGGCAAAGTGAAATGGCAAAATATTTACTCTGCTTTTAGCTCCAACTATCTGGTATTATTTTAACTGTATAGTCTATTCTAGTCAGGAAAAAATACCACCGAAGATTAAAGCATTTGGTGAAGCAGGCAATTTTTAAAAAATAATACTCATATTGTAATATCTTGTTGTAAGTCAAAAATTATTATTGTTATTATAAAATGATAGAGTTCTTGTTATTAACGTTTTAAGTATTAATTGAGACCGTCAAATATTAAATGCAGTAAAAATTTAGATAATAGTGAGCTTATTTTTATTTTAAATAAATTGTACAATTAGTCAAGTACATACGGACCAAAGTGGATGGGGCAAAGTGAAATAGTCTGTTTCATTTACTCACTCAATCATTTAATATAAATCACTTACGTTTTCATTTATTTTTATTTCATTTACATTCCTTCATTTACTAATTCACTAATTTGTTCATTTATTCACTAATTTTCTTATTCATTCTTTTTTTTACTCGTTCATTTATTTTTCTTCATATAATTATTGATTTATTCATTTAATTACTCGTTTATTGTTTTATTATCTTTTCTTTTTCACTCAACCTTTTACTTACTGATTCTTTTGATTAAAAATGTGTTTTATAATCGAATAGAAAATGTTTCCTTAGAAAAATATTTTATTTTTTCTTTGCCCCATGAAAAAAAGGAGTAAAATTTTTCCACTTTTTTTTAAGACTCAAATTTACTGCCAAAAATAAAAAATACTGTTTCAACGCAAGTTTTATTACAAAATACAATGTTCTTTCTTTATGTACTGTAATTTTCAAAACAAATTTTTGATTTGTTCATTTTGAAAAAGCTTAGTCATCTTAACCATTTCACTTTGCCTCACATTCTCCTACTAATACTAATAGGGGTCATATTTTAAAAATAATCCGACGATGAGGAAGTTGTAGAGCAAAATTCTTATGCCAAAAATAATCCTTTGACATTATGGGGTTATTTTAGATTCTATCTTTGAATTGATTTGTCAAAGGTTCTATGGAGTAATGAAATAATCGCTATATTTTCAATAAATTTCTTAAGTTCACATAAGTACTACAGGAATAAGGAGAGCAGGAAGCTTTTAAATATGTTTGTGCGAGATACCAATGACTCTTATTAAACTCAACCATGAGTGCTTCAGTTATTTTCAAAGAACCAATGAAATGAAGAAAGCACTTTTATCGGAACAATTCTTGGCTTCTGTTAAGTAGCTCAATGTAGGTGTAAACACACTTTTCATTATTTTATTTACCCATTCTATTTTTTATTTTATTTTTCCATTAACTTTTACTTATTTTTAAAGTATTTATTTATTTATTCTGCGTTCATTAAAAAATCAAATGTGGTACACTGTTTGAAATCAGCTCGATGAATATAATGTAATTTTTATATCAATAAATATATAAAAATCAGTGTTTGGAGGCTAAATGTCAAAATGAAACGAGTAGAGAAAAACAGTTTTCGGAAATAATTGCTTTAAAAATAACGAGTAAAACAAAGATAGAAAAACATGGCAAATATAACAAAAACGCAGATAAACTACCAGCGATCTAAATTACATCTTGATTTTTATTTTTTAAGATACTGTTATACTTTTTCTTTTTAGCTCTTTCTTGTGGAGCTCATGAAAAATATCTTGCGCATTTCCTAGATTGTATAAATACGTGAATGTCGGGATTCAGTACTAACTCTCCTTAACAGAGGTGGCAAATATACGGCCAAAAATGTCAAGCCAGAAGAATATTTAAATAACTTTAAATGTCGAAGCAATTAGCGGTGCATTGGATAGAGCTTCTGCTGGATACTGTATACCGTATATTCGATGTGTTTTTGCTGCTAGATACTGATTTATTCGATTTCGAATTTACTTTTATCTATCTTACACTTTTGTTGTTGTTTCTAATGGGACTGCGTACCGGCTCCTTACTTTTTACAAATCTAGTGCATGCCACAAAAATTGAAATACAAATTCGACGAAAAAATTAATTTTGTCTCCAAATACACCACGCACAGGGAAGGTTAAAAATTATGCATTTTAAAGTAATCATCTCAATTAGTTCGTGAGTTGTTGAGTTCGATCACTTTTCACCTGGCGAACAGGGCAATTTTTACATATGAGGCAGCGAGAAGCAAAGGGATGTAAGTGGCAAAATTAAAAATTTGGAGACAACCGGTACAGAGGGTAGGTGAACCTCTACTGTCTTCGGGCAAGAGATAGTACTAGTAGCCGTGTTATACAGCATGATTTAGAAAACAATTTCATTGAAAGCCTACCAAGGATCTTATCTTTAAACGCGTTTTACGCAAAACTTGGAAAATGTCCACTTCACATTATCCATTTGCTTCTCATTGCCTCATATGGTGTTTTTAGCGGGTCTGCGGAGTCGCAGTCGGACTGATTTTTGAGTAAAGGAGTCGGAGTCAGATGTTGGTTTAAAATTCCAAGAGTCGGAGTCGATGTTCGCAACGCTGCCAGTGCTTGCGAAGTCGCAGCTGAATTGATTTTGAAGTAAAGAGTCGATGTCGTAAGTTCCAAAATTTCCGGAGTTGGAATCGGTCCTTTTTGCTCCCGACTCTGCATCCCTGGTTTTTACATGTTATTTTTACGTTAGGGCAACAAACTTTGAGTGCGAATTCTTCGTACAGGTCAGCGAGTTTTATGTTAATACTCAAGATGGAGACTATTTTACAGCTTATCATTTTTCTTTTCAGATGACACAGGAGAAACTTTGGTCGTTAGAGGCTGTGCAGTTGACAGTGGAACTCTTACCATCGACACTGAACTCGTTAGAATGAGTCATTGTGGCGGTTTTTACTACGAAGATCGTTATGTGAGGGGTTGTGTACAAAATTGTCTAGATGACGGCTGTAATGATGGAAAAATACTAAGTGCTTTTGGAAAGGATCGTCTCTTTGCAGCAGCAAGCATCTGTATCCTGAATATTATTCTGTTTAAATATGTTACATATTTCTGAAAGGCCCAAACAAAATATGCTATTGAACAACTCAAATAGCCCTCCAAAATATGAAAAAAAAAATGCATTTACACTGAATAGTTTTTCTACGATATATTCATTCGAAATGTAGTTCTTATATGAAATTTTAAATTTATACTTCGCGTGTAAATAACGAAGAACAAATATTATTGCATTAGTATTTTTAGGTAGCCTACTAACTTATATACCGTATAGTTCAACATCAAAAGTAAAGATTTTGAATCGTTGAAGGCGTTTTTTCCAGCTAATGAAACCGGTAAATACAGCTCAGCTATCTGCCATATAGCATTGCAGTAAACTAATGAAAGTCCCAAAAATAGTACTGATAAAATATTTAAATTAAAGGACTTTTTTTTAATTTATTTTTTTCTTGCCAGTATATTACTTCTATTAGATGGCTTAGGTCATACCGGCATTTTTTCCCAAAAAGACATATATTATATTAAATGAGAAAGTTATTTCTAATTTAATGCAACAGAAGAAAAACGAGACAAGTGTTATTTTATGAAAGAAAAAAGATCTTAACTTTAAATTTCATTTTAAAAAGACAGTTTTAGGTAATTCTGGAAAATTTCTTTCATTCATGAGTGTTTAAGGTAGGATTTATTTTATCTGATACGAGCAATAATCTACTTACTACAAAGATGCTTTCAGATGGCCAATATGCAATTCATATTATTATTTATCTAATTTAATCATTAAATAATCAAAAGATATTTTTCTTGAGAAGATTTATAGCTAAGAGTGAAATTCAAATAGCTTTAATTACAGAAATATCTGAAAGAAGAATTTTGATAAATAGCTCGATATAGATAGTATAGAATATTTTACAATTTCATTCTATCCAACGTCATTTTCAATAATAAATGAACAAAGCTCTATTTTCCAAGGATAGTTTTGTGAAGCTATTTGCAAGTTATGTATTTACCTGAAAGTTAATTCATTTGTAAAACTATTGATACTTTATAACAGAGCTTAATAAATATGTTGAAACTATGGATATATGTAGCTTATTTTTAGTGGCAATAGTGCTCATATTCAGGAAGTACTATTAGTCTAGCCACTTAGTTGGTACTTTCGTATGATTGGCAAGTATGCGAACCGTAATAACCTGGATATTACATTTTCAGGTTCAATTCTAAAGTGATTCAGAATACAATTCTTGAAGACCATCGAGAATGACAATGGCTGCTGGTTCATATTGAAAATAGCCGGAATTTTCATTTAAATTTGGTGAAAATTTTACTACGACTGGCTGATTATGTGAACGTTAAGTCATCTTGCACGTGATCCTTTTTTTTTTACTTTTAGCTGTAAACTATAAAAAATGTAAAATGTATTAAGATAAAAAATAAAAAGGTAAAGTGTAAAAATTTACAAATGTATAAAAAAAAACTTTGAAAAATTATAAAAATATAAAATGAAAGGATAAATTGTAAAAACAAGTAAGAAGTTAATAATTAATATCACGTGTTCTAAAATGTGTCTTTACTATGGGTTTAGTTTAAACTTTAGTCAGTCACATTTTTTAATTAGTCACATCACCAAAAGTCACAACTGTGGCCTCCTTTTGCAGAACATTGTCAGGTAAGCTTATTGTACACTGCAAATGACAGTGGAACTGATTAGTAGAACCATGAAAGTTAAGAAACTTGTCAAGATTAGTTGTGAACTTACTTTTTTTTACTTCATCAAAATGTCTGTTTGAATGTGTATGGTAATCAGAGTGTAATTTCTAACAAAAATGTGCGAGAGTACCTACATAACTTATTTTAATGTATAAATAGCCTGAATTCCTCCAATCATTTGAAAAATTACATAATATTGAAGAGAAGTGCAGAAGCTGAGCTACATGAGAACTACTATGGGTCATTCTTCAGAAAACGTAACTTTTGAACGCAAATATTTTTCAATTTCGAAACATTTTTTTTTTCATTCTTACATGAAAGTGTTACCTAGTAGAAGTAACTATAAACAATGACCCAGCTAAGGTCCAACTATTTTACTCATAAATAAAAGAAATAAAAAAGCCTTGTTCACGGAAATAAATAAAAAATAATATTTAAAAATCGAGGCAAATTTATTATCAAAGTAGTACTTTTGTTAATTGTGCAAACAGTCAGTTATTTTAATGATTAATGGGAATATAATATTAAGCTCTCTTATTTTAAAGTGCGGATTAACTAGTAATTTCAAATGTATGTTTAAAATGGTATTTAGAAAAATTTGACGATATACTGCCAATTTATAATTTGGTAGAATGCCTATAATTGATGTATCTCTACTCCATCAGTTATTTTCACCTCAGAAATAATGACATTGATAAGATTTGTCACGGAGGTAAGATTCATGGAGGTGAGGATCTTTCCATTAATATTGGCCTAATAGATACATGTCATAGAATTTTTTTTCTTCGTTGTTACAATCTGCACATGTTAAGCATATAGAAGTATGTTCATTTCTTTTTTTACATTAATTTACATCCCTGAAATTCAAGTTCACGGAGGTGAGGTCCGAATAACCACACTAAGTTTTTAAAGCACAATCTATCTTCTTGATTTTCGACAAAATCTCACAACTTCAACTATGCCTGAAAATAAACAAGGGGGGTGGGGGCTCCCTTGTATCATGCAAAATAAGATTTAATGTCATCACTGCCACGTGTTAATGAGGAATGGCATTTTGTGTTTAGGTAACGGAGGTGAGAATTTATTGTGCGACATGATTCCTTCTCCTTCTAAAACGAACTAAAACACAATATTAAAAAATCAAATATACTTAAACAATTAGTATTTGAGACACTTATGAAAGGAATAATAAATAAATAAGTATATACTTTTAATTAAACAAGATATTAAGCAACATAAACAGCCACACAAGGTGTTTGACATGCCATGGAGGTAAGAATTCACAAGTTGTGAACCAAAATATACCAAAATTAAAATTACTATTAAAAAATTGTTGGCAGGTTTAAATAGATATATTTTTGATGAAAATAAAAATCATTGTTAAATGAATTCTTTCTTAAAGTTTTTACTGTAAAAGGCGTGTGACAGAAAATTTACACTTTTTGAAGAATGACCCCTATGCAAACTAAGCCCTAATGGTCACATAGCAAGGGCTTGATACACATTTATATCATCGAAATGAGCGATTTTAATTTTTAACAAGTGATATAGAAAAAAAATTAAGTCAATTCTTACTTAGGTCAACAAAGAAAAATTTTGTTTTTGTTACTTTTTATTAAATAATTACAATATAAATGTGTGTATACATTAGACAAAGTCACAACATTAAGCGGCAAAACAGAAATTACATTTAAGGAATTTTTTTGGAAAAACTGTATTAGCATCCAGTGTCGTCCACTACAAGCTTAAAATAATGTATTTGAACTTGAGTGAACAAATAAGAAGTGTTTTATTGTCGATTGAAAATTTGAAAAATTTATATAAATACACATAAAGGAGTGCGAATTATATTTAAGAATAGCAGAATTAATAATAGCAGAATTTAAAAAAAGCAGTATTAAGAGGCTTGAAATATCCATTCAAGCTTTATATTTCACGAAATACAATTGTACTCTACTGGAGAAAAGCAAAACGAAACGTTTCGAATCATGCGTATTAGGAAAATAAGTTGTTAATAGACATCGAATAGTCTTCTTTCAAATTATAAAAACAAATTTGATAAGGAGCCGCATTCATATTAAAATAAACACCGCAATTCAGGGTAACTTAGAGCTATTTCAGTTGAATTTGCGCTACTTCAAAGTGTTTTAGCTTATTCGACTTTTAAAACACTAGATGTCACAACACTGTACTAACCTGGAAAGCTTATGAAAAAAGTTATCTACTCTTCATTCTGTAAACAAGAGTTAGCAATTTTATTTACAAATAAATGTATCATTCAATAATTTTGAAATTACTGTTTTGCAGTTTTTCTTTAAATTTGAAGTGCTGTTCCTACTATGCAATATTCAATGCAATGTTACAAGTGATAGGTATCTTGTGATGTGTTAAACTACAAAGGGGAAATGTTTAAGCATTTAGAAATTTTGTTTTATTGCTAGCTCAGGAAAAAGTGAACCGTTGAGCAAGTATGAGAAAAAAAATTACAGAAGGTCATGCAAATGCAGCGAGTGAAGGAAAAGAGTTTTTCAGGTGGTTCCTGCAAATAATAAACTATATCATTACGTTAAATAATAACGTCTACTTTTAAAATGAAACTTTAAAAGGCTACGGAAGGAAAAAAAATGAAACGATGATTTCTTAGGAGCTGTTAATTCTACTCATATAATGTGAATTCCATTCCTCATTCCTATTCAGAGTCACAACTGACTACAACTGTATTTATGTCGAGGACTGCATACTAAGTGCCTTGCCTCCATTATTTTATATACCGATAGATGGCAGCACCATCACCGGATCGAACAGTTAATGAGAATTTAGAACTAGTCCAGGAGCTAATAGCTACCCAGTGCTAGCACCCCCCAGAGGTATCGTTTCACTTGGAGGACATTGAGACCACGAGCATATTTGACGTCGCCCAGTCCCCTTTAATGACGACGGTGGGTCTTCGACCATCGAGGTTCGAACCCAGGACCCTCCGGCCCCGAATCCGACACTCTACCGATCGGGCTACCACGGCCCCCATTCCTCATTTCTGCTCATTTTTCTGGAACTGATGGTTTCAGTACGGATCATCCTTCCAGTCTTACTTTGTTGGGGCTTACCCCACCTCTAATATACATTATGTTGAAACATTTTTTATGTGTTTTTTAAACATTTGTTGACAGCTTTATACAGCTAAAATGCCAGTAAATAATTAAATTCCTTGCCTCAAATACTGAAACAAGTTTAACAGTTCCATTTTCTGCAGTAATACTAGAAAAAGATATTTTCATCAAAAGCTGAGAAAAAATAAAATAATGTTATTATGTTTCTAATAAAAATTTGTCATCATTTACGCACAGGTAGAAAAAAATAATGATTTTTAAATAATCACCCCTTAACTCGGGACTGCTGATAAAGACTGACTCATCTTGTAATTAAATTTGTTTCTCTAAATAGCATTTCGAGTTGTTACCATATGTTTGAAAAAGAGCGCAAGAATTTATTTTCCTGGATTAGGTTGTTAAGGACAAAGGATAAAATTTTCTATACAGAGCTAACAATACATTTTTGAATACTGAAGTCTACAATAAACATGGTTGACTTTGTTCGCGTTTAATTTATGAACAGCATCATTGTGATTTTAATTCATTGCAGAATTGGCAGATTTATCCAGAAAAACAATCAAAAGAGCTATTTCAATGTTGATTTACGTCCACTCTCTTAACAAGCACGTTTCATGCCAGCACATTCATCATTTAGCATCATGGGCGTCACCAGAAATTCTCCATAAAGACCCCAATAGAGGGAATAGTTAACTCCGCGGGGGAGATGATAAAAATAAATTAACAAAACATGAAAGGTAATCTTTCCCGAGGCAAAGTTGATGGAGGTTGGATATGTTTTATCTTGCAGAATATTCCATTTTTTTATGAATTAATTATTAAAAAATATGATTGTCTAGTTAAATAACGATGACTAAATAAGAGACAGTTTTTGCATTAACCAACACTATGCAGCCTTCGCAAATAACATATGAAACTCATTGAGATATAACTACTTCAACACGAAACCCTTAATTGTTATAAAGTAATATGTAGGGGAATGTGGGGCAAAGTGAAATGGTGAAATATTTACTCTGCATTTATAGAGCCATCTATCTAGTAATAGTTTAGCTATGTAGTAACACATGTATCTATTCCAGTCAAGAAAAAATTGCCTCTAAACACCAAAAAATATGATTATACAAGCAATTTTCAAAAATTTATGCTCATATTGAAATATTTTGTTATAAGTCAAAAAACATTTTTGTTATTATCAAGTGATAAAGCTCTTGTTATTAACATTTTAAATGTTAATAGAGACCTACTAATATTCAGTGCAGTATTTATTTCCTTAATATTAAGCTTATTTATATTTTAAATGCTTTGTACAGTCTGTCAAGTGCATGCGGGCAAAGTGACATGAGTTCGTTTTATTTACTTATTCAGTCTTTTATCAAACCACTTATATATTACTTTATTTATTATTTCATTTACATTCATTCACTTACTAATTTCCTTATTTATCCATTCATTCACTTGTTTTCTCATTCATTCTCTATTTTACTAACTGATTTATTTTTTCTCAATTATTTATTTATTCGTTTATTGTTACGTTTCTTTTCATTTATTCATTAGTTCTTTTATTTACTCATTTGCTTATTCAAAAATATTGTTAAAAACTGAGTAGAAAAGATTTAATTAGGAAAATATTTTATTTTTCACTTGACCTCATGAAAACAAGTAAAACAATTCTACATTTTTTTGGTGGTGTAAATTTACCACCAAAAATAAAAAATAATGTTTCGATGCAAGTTTTATTACAAAATATATTGTTCTTTCCTGATGTACTGTAATTTTCAGAACATATAACTTGTTAATTTTGAAAAAAGTAAGTTATCTGAACTATTTCACTTAGTCCCACATTCCCCTACTTGCAAATGAGGCAATTTCTTTAAGTATCTAAACAATGAACTTTATAAATAGCACATAAAAACTGAACCGAGGTAACAATATTTAAACTTGAACCTATCCTCATGCATAAAAAATTATGTGGGGATCTTGATCAAAAGTGTAAAACATTGGGGATAAGTACAATGGTCACTCGGCATAAAATGCCCCTAACTTGAAAATATTTTAAATATGCTATTATCAATGGTGATGCTTATAGCCAAAAATTTTCACCTCTGAAGATCAATGTATAAAATCTACCTCAAAGCCAGTTCAAAAATAGCGATTTTCTTGTTATTACTGCATTGTACGAGTATGTAGAAAATTTTTGCGCAGTGAGCCATAAAACGTAAGGCTATAAAAAACAAAAAATTCATTTGTAACTACTTACCAATGTTGTAAGAGCGCGGTTCTCAATCTTTGTATGCACGAGGCAAAAGGTTTTACGCTCTCCTGCTAAGTAGCGATAGTGTGTTTTCTGTTAGTCTGTCTTTAAGGCACAGAAATAATGAAAGCGTTTTTAAGATCGAATGATCAAATTGAAACATTTCGCGGTATTTGTTTATTTAGTTTTAAGCCTAGTTTACATTTGGACTTTCTGTAGACATTCATCATGCACATGCGGAGAAAAATGAAAGACGAATGAGAAATGTTGCATAATTCTTTGCATCTACAGATTATTAACATAATCATTTTATATAACAAATAAAAGCAAAATAAAGTAAAATCTTTTGTTATATGATACGAAAATTGTAAACAAAATCATGGCCTGTCTATGAAGAAGAACTTTTTGGAGCTTCTTTAAGGTTTAACAGATATAAGTTATCCAAGAAAAAGGGGAAAAAATAATAAGGGGGGAGGGGAGAGAAATTCGATATCAAAAATCACAGTGACCCCTTCATTTTTTTATTTTTTTGCACTGTTGGGCGTTTTACCTTCTGACCCTATGATACTATGTGGTGCATAGGGATAGCTCTATTTAATGCTGCTTTATTTCATTCAGTTTTGTTTTTTTTTTTTAAGTTTTTATCATTAGAATGTGATAATGACTAAGAGAAAATGTGGTATAAATGTTTGTGAACGTGGTAATAGGGCTAAACACTTGGAAATGACCAACAGTTTAATTTATGTAAAGTTCAAACAAACGACTAAATGTAATAATATTGCCCAGGAGAAAAGTAATTAGAATTGAAGATTTCTTCCCTTCCCTCTCTTCCAAAGTTTGTAGTATAAGAAAAAATGAGATTAAAATCTCTATATTGTTCGAATTCCTCTGCATAACAAACTAAGAAAAATTTCATCTACCGAACATTTATGCTTTAAAATGAAAAACATAGTCTATAACTAACTATTATGTCCCTAGATATCAGAACCCCATGTTTTCAGAACACCATGGTAATGACTACCATGGTAACGACATTTTTAATGTTAAGCATATTTAAAGAAAACTTATAGCAATTGAAAAGTAGTGCAAACATTTATTCTCAATTTAATCCCAGAGCTCTTTATCAATCATCCGACAAATTTAAATTTACTCAATTTATATTCAAGTATTAATAAACTGGGTTATTTTGGACTAAAAACAAGAAAATGATATCCTTTTTATTTACATAAACCAAAGTTGACCTGCTTACTTTTAAGAACATGTGATCCTGTGTGGCTAACAGTTCGGAAAATGAAAACACCACTTAGTGCAAAGAGAAAGAAAAAAAAAAACTTTCATACCATCATAATGGCAATTATCTCTAGAGACCAATTTTAATGGGCAGTAAAGAACATAATTTTTTCTTACGTACAAAATTCAAAATATAGCTAAAATATTGAAATTAAATAAATCAAGTAAAATGTCTTTGTTTGTAAAGTTTTTTGAAGTCTTAAAATAAACTTATAAAAAAGAATAATAGTAAAGTACAGAGGCGGACAAAAAAGAAATGCAACACATGCAGAAATTCACATTTTAAAGAGTTTTTGGATGAATAAGAGAACAATTCTTGTACAATAATTTTAGAGATTTTCGTGAAAGTTTCACTTATATTTACAAAGACAAACACTTGTTTCAAAGATATTAACTTGTTTGCATTTTACGACTCATGACGCGTAGAGCTTTCCGTCAAACTTTCGGAAAACTTGACACATCGTTATACCTTAGGAAATCACACATACGTTTGTAAATTGTTAAGCCACAAAATTATGTCCACTACCACTTTAAATTATTACTTTTAGTGAAATTTATGAAGTGTCGCGTGTGGGACAAAATTAGCGTTTTCCGCGGAATAGCATTCTGAAGTTTTTCGAAAGTTTGTTCGACAGAAAACTCTGTGTGTTATGAACCAAAAACATGTGAACAAAAAAGTATTATTTTGTAAAGAAATGCTTATATCTTCGTGCATATTAGTCATATTTTCAAGAAAATCTAAAATTATTGTACATAGTAAATTAGTTAATTTCTGAAATATACAGTTATTTCCAGCTAAACGATGAAAGAATGATCAATAAACGTTTTTGGTTTCTTCAATTTGTTACTGGTCCCCTGGGTGATTTCATTTTTATTGAAATGTGTCAACCCAAGTATACCTTTTATGTGGAAAAAGTTACAGAACATAATTTCTCTTATTTCTAGAGAAATTCTTTAAACTGTGAAATTCTGAAAGTACTGCAGCTTTTTTTGTCCGTCACTGTATGCTTTTTAAGATAAGAATGACTCTCATGAGGATTCTCCAAACATGCAGTTTCTATCCAAAAAAGACCCAGGATTTCAGAAACAGTATATTGATTATATTGTTGCATTTCCCTCTCAATATGGTTTCAATTTTTAATGGTTAAATTTATGTGCTCATACAAACAACAAAGATCTTAAATGAATCGATTATTTCAGAAAGGGCGTAAGTCAAATGGATTCCCGTAGGACTTACGCCCCTTCTGAAATAATCGATTCAAATGTGAGAAGCAGTAATTAAAGAGGCAGAAAAGTTCGCATTATAATATAATGCTTAATGCATTTCTCAAACAATTTCAGAATTTAAAGGAAAATATTTCCTTCTTGTTTTGAATTTAGTATGGGGCGAAACGACAATTTCCCATTCTAATTTCAAAGAAAATATGTACGGCGCAAATTCAAGGTAAATACTTAAAGAAAGCACCGCTTCAAAATATATTATTCCTCTCTTTGTAAATTGAAGTGTTTCTAATAAATGTTCCACTTTTTCTAAAAATCTAATATATGTTACATATTCTACTATGCCCCATTTTCCCTTATTTATATTGTACTATTTATCTAGCGAAAAATTAACCATCACAGCTCTGTATTTTAAATGATGTTAGGGAAGAAATGATGACTCTTCACACTACTATTTTGAACATAGGTGGTTCCAACCCTTAGCAGTTCGTGAGCCATAAAAGAGTCGTGAGATAATGACTTTACTCCTGATAACGACGACCATCAAAACAACAGGGAAGTAAGGGCTTCTTTTCAGGAAAAACAGAATGAATTATTTTCTAAGATTTTAAGCTTTGCAGACACTCAAGAATTTAAAGGGTCCTCGGTGACTGTTTGCTTCAGTCGAAATCAGAAAAAATACAATCCTTGCACTGCATCGCTTTTCTCTTCCACGACGACGACGCTCTATGTTCTTGAATGATAATATTCAGAAAAAATTTGATGAACAATTTCATTAGTTTTGAAGCACCTTTCGATTAGTTTTCCAAATTGTTCTCCTTCCCCTTTTTCCTTTGCTTTTAAAAACCGAATTTTGAAAATTAATCCCATTAACAGGCAGAGCACTCTAAACGAAAAAATTTTCTTAAAACTTCCGTTTTTAAGCTAGTTAATGGGTCACGCTCCTTTAAAATGTTGCGATCCTCTTTTCTTTTTTAAAATCTTTTAAGGGGTTTTTAAAATATGACTTTGAATAGAACTTCAATTTTGCATCTTAAAATGCATCTGTTGAGAGATGTTCAAATTTGTTTTCAGCATTTAGTAGTTTTCTAGGAAAGTAGTTTTTCATTAATTTATTTAAAAAATCAAATTTATTAATTGGCGGCATTGGATACTTATGTTTTCAGAAGCGTCTTGATGTTCAAAATTAGAAATGAAATATATTAAAGAGTGTAAATTTTAGATTTCGAGTGTTAACATACTTCGTAGCACTCACGTTTTTTCTTGTGTTTTACTCGTTCATGTCAAGAACCGCTCATTAGTTTTCTCATATTTCTTTCATCGCCTGTTGAGGACCGCTCACGAGTTTTCTCGTGTTTCTTTCATCATCTGTTGAGGACCGCTCACAAATTATCTTTTTCCACGCAGCAATATTTTAGGATTTTAGATGTCCATGATAGTTTATGTATTCCAGCTTCCAGCAAGGCGGAGGACAAATCCTACGCAGGGCCGATCCTAGCAGGTGTGCAGAGTGTGCACCGCACAAGGGCGGCCGAAGCAAGGGGCGGCCGCAGGTCGCATCATGTAGGGTCTGGTGGGGTAAAGTGGTCATAAAATCGTAGATTTTCAACTTAGAGAGGTGGATAGTATATATAATAAATTCTTTAAACACTTCAACTATTTTTGTTGTTATTTTACCTTGCATTATTAAAGAACACGGTACATTGAATTTTAGGAAGAAAAATATTGATTTTAGTAGTTTTATAGCACTTTCTTTTTCCTATGTTTTTATGACCACTTTACCCCATGGGGTGGGGGAAAGTAGTCATAGCATGGGGTAAAGTGGTCATAGTTAAAAATAGATGCAAGACCATTATAAATAACCCTAATACTTGCATATTTCGGTTGTTTTTGTAGTTAAAAGTATATTCACGAGTACATGCGTGTATACACGAATGTATACGTGTCGTGTTATACACGAATAAACACATTCCTATATGAGTAGATGCATGTATACATTAGATACATGCATGTACGTGCCTACTCAAGTATATACGTGTATATAAGAATGTATATAAGCATGTGTAGCACTCCGAATATAAAATAACAGTGTAAAAATAAAACATTTTATTTAAACTTTCTAAATTGCTAAACACCAGTAAAAGGTTAAAATTGAATCTTGTAAAATCTAAAACGCGAGCCACAGCTTCACAATTTCATCGCCGCTGATAACTATCACATCTCGGCAAGGTCTCTTGGAAATCGTTTTCCACCTGCGTTTAAACTTGGGTTTGCCTTATTTTCCCCCGTCGCCAACTGGCGGCCGAATGGTAGCAGTTCGCTGGACTCGGCTTCTCCTCGCTGAGACCGGCGGTGGGTCGCTGCACACTTCCCCCACAGTTCCATCGAATATACCGTATCTAGACGGTTGCCGAACTGTCCTTCCAAAGCGTGTAGTCACTAAATTAGACGCAGATTGTTCGCCCCTATTCTTAACAACAGGTAAACAGTCTGTAGACAAAAAAGCTGGTTTCAGCCTGTCGATAGATATCGTCTGTTTCCTTCCTTTAATTTCCAGATCAAAAGTTTTCTCTTTTTTCGATATCACTTTATACGGTCCATCATATGGTGCCTGCAGGGGTTTTCTTACTCCGTCGTGGCGAACAAATGCGTGAGAACAGTCTTTTAGGTGTGGATGTACAAACACGGACTTATGTCCGTGGCAGCTCGTTGGGATAGGTCGCATGTTGTCAAAATGTGTCTTGAGTTCTTCCACCAGCTCCTTTGGGGTACCTTCAATACCCGTCTTTACGAAGAACTCTCCTGGCAGTCGGAGCCTCCTCCCATATACAAGCTCTGCTGTTGTTGCACCCAAATCTTCCTTAAACGCAGCCCGGAATCCAAGAAGATCTGTGGGCAGTGCATTTGCTCACTCTTGAGTGTTATGTGCCTTTAAAGAGGCCTTTAACGGTCTGTGAAATTCTTCCACTAAGCCATTTGCTTGTGGGTGGTATGGAGAGGATCGAATTCTTTTAACACCCAGAAAGCACGAGAGAGCGTGAAACAGTGCACTTTCAAACTGTCTACCCTGGTCGGTAGTTATACGAGCAATCCAGTTAACAAAAAAGCACCTTGCTACCGTCTGTGCCGATATATCAGGTATCGGCACAGCCTCTGGCCAACGTGTGCACCTATCTGTCATAGTTAAACAATAATAGTTTCCCTGCGATGGGGGTAGAGGACCTACGAGGTCGAGATGCACATGTTCAAATCTCTGTGACTGGTCCGAAAATTTCCCTATTGGTGCTTTTGTGTGTCGAGTTATCTTTGATTTCTGGCAAGGAATGCAACATCTAGCCCATTTAACACAATCTTTTCAAATAGATGGCCATACAAATCTTGATCTCATTAATTTTGACGTACTGCGGATACCCAAATGAGATAAATTGTGCAAGGCGGAAAAAACTATCTCGCGGAACTCCTGGGTTACAAACGGCCTAGGCGTACCAGTTGCAACATCGCAAAAAATAGGTATTTCCCATTCTGGTATGGTAATTCTCTTTAATTTTAAAACTCCCGATTTTTCTATCAACAGTTTTAGCTCTGGATCGCTTTGTTGTGCCTGAGCGAGTTCTGTGTAATTAATGGGGTTCGGCATGACTATAGCGTCTATCCGAGAAAGTGCGTCTGCAACAATATTATCAGGTCCCCTTATATGGCGTATATCTGTGGTAAACTGGGATATAAATCTAACTGCCTCGCCTGTCTTGGGCTACATTTATCCGAACTTTGCTGGAAAGCAAACGTTAGCGGCTTATGATCAGTAAACAAGGAAACCTTTCTCGCCTCGACCATATGCCGAAAATGTTTTATGTTAGCATAAGCTGCCAACAGTTCCCTATCATAAGCGCTATATGTTCTTTCTGCCGGTGACAGCTTCCTAGAGAAAAAAGCAAGCGGTTCTAAGTGCTTATTTACTATTTGCGATAATGATCCCCCAATTGCGAAACCCGATGCGTCGACTTGTAATATCAACTCTGCATCCGGCTTTGGGTGTGCCAAAAGAACCGCATCTGCAATCAATTTCTTGCAATGTTGAAACTCTTCATTTGCTTTATCTGACCAATCCAGCTTAGTCTTATCGTTTTTCTTGGCCCCTCTTAAATACGCCGTTAAATACACCTGATGCCGGGCTATTTGTGGCAAGAATCTGCGAAAAAAAATTCAAGAATCCCAAAAATCTCTGCAGTTCCTTAACGTTTCTTGGCTGTGGGTACTTTAAAATTGGCTCGACCTTATCCGGCAGGGGCCTTGTGCCACTACTCGTAATTAAGTGTCCTAAGAAAGAAATCTCCGCGACCCCGAATATACACTTTGACACATTTATAGTTAGCCCATTAACGTTTAGTCTTTCCAAAACCGCTCTTATATGAGTCTTATGTTTTTCCTCACTATTACTAAATATAAAAATATCATCCAAATAAACATAACAAAAATCAAGGTCACCGAGAATACTGTTCATAAATCTCTGGAATGTTTGAGCAGCTCCGCACAAACCAAAATTTAAAAAAGGAAACTCGAAAAGTCCGAACGGAGTGCAAATAGCAGTTTTTTGTATGTGCTCTGGGTGCACAGGTATATGAAAATAGGCTCGCACTATATCAAGCTTTGAAAAAATAGTACTACCGTAAAGTGCGTTAGAAAAGTCTTATGTGCGGTATGGGGTATCGATCTGGTATAGTTTGAGCATTTAACCTCCTATAGTCTCCAACTGGTCGAATACCCCCTAAAGCCTTAGAAACAACATGAAGGGGTGATGACCAAGGAGATTTTGATGGCCGGCAGATGCCTTGATTAACCATAAGCTGAAACTCCTTTTTCACTGCCTCATGTAATTCTGGATTAAGTCTCCTAGGTTTGATATGTATTGGCGGACCGGTAGTTTCAATAAAATGTACCGTATCATGTTTAACCAACTTTGCCCCGGGGGCTAATTTCGTGAGTTCAGGAAATTCTGCTAGGATACGATGATACACTGAACCATTCGAAATAAGTTTTACCGAAAAATAGCTAGCTGATTTGTAAACCGTACCTGCTTGTGTATAGTGACTAGTATTATCAATGAGTTTGCGTCGTTTAAGGTCTATTAAAAGATCAAAATGTCTCAAAGTCGGCCCCTATAATAGGAACAGGAACGTTAGCAATCAAAAATTTCCAAGTTTTTCTCTTCAGCCCCAAATCTACGTTAATTATTTTAGATCCGTAAGTGTAAATTTTTGAATTATTAGCAGCTACTAGTTGGAGGGGATCAGGTTTGCGGATTTTCCAATTACTTGGAGGGGGCAAGCAGGATACATCGCTACCCGAATCAATAAGAAACCTATAATTGTACTTTTTATCATAGACATGCAAACGAGGCGACTGAGCGGCTGTCGTCGAAATACTTCGATCGGCAGCCGCTACTGCAAGTTTCCCTGCCTGCAACCAGCATAAGAACAGGAGGGTTGGCATTTTCGTGCCCTATTCCGAAATCGCGCGTGGTAAAAACAATAATTCTCATCACTGTTATAATTCTCCCGTGACAGAACACGTCGCCTGTAAGGAATTCCTTCAGCGGAAGGGTCTCGTTTCCCCCCACTAGTCAGTCGTTCCATCTGTTTTCTCAAAGCCGTGACCTCATTTCGTAGCTTACAAAAATCCTCCTCCGCGGTGACACTCTGTACCACACAAGTGGCTGCAGTCGATTGCCCGACACCAAAAATACTAGGACTCGACCGATGCATCGGCCTGGCCGATGCATCGGCGCCGATGGTTCAACAATTTAGCCATCGGCATCGGCATCGGCGGCCGATGCTAACTTGCAGGAAACATCGGCCCATCGGCCTTAAAAAACATCGAAAAGCCGATGGAATTGGCCGATGTTTTTGAAAAAGAAAGGACCTTTGCTGTTTTATTTTTTAGTACAAAGTAAAGGGAGTTATTGTTATTATATAAAATTGTTTACTTAAATTTCAGTATGAATTTCTATTTTAGTCACCCCTAAAAGAGTTTTTAATACTGCATTCAGGTACCAAACAAGTTAATTATTGCGTTGTTTCTTGCAGCTGCATGTACGTATGCATCTCTCCTAAGTCATAACTCAAAAATGGTAAGCTGTAGAAGGATAAATTTTCGCATGTGGGGTGTGCGTACGTTCCAGTTGTGCACTTCCCTTTTTGTTTTCGCTCGGGTGTTCTGAAAAGCCTGTTTACTCATTTTTTGTGGCTATTTATTACTTATTTCAATGCAAAACTAATATAGCGTCTCAGACCATGGAAACAAATATGAGATGGCGAAACCGGTTTTTGTGTCATTTTATTAGATTCCCTTTGAACCGACGGCAATTTGTAATTTTTCGGTATTTGTTATATGAATCACAGTTATGCAGTCTTTTCTGTATCGCTTCGGCGGAGTTACAAGTTTGGGGCCCGTCGAAATACATTTTGGGGCCCTATTTCTCTATCACAGAAGTTGTAAAACATTTATCATAAGCATTTTTGTAACTCCTACGGCGCCCTATGGTTATGGGGCCTCTCGCGCAATTGCAACATTTGCTATATTTTAATTCCGCCACTGCACGTCAAAACAAACTCGGGTGCAAGTTTTGAAAGGGTTTTTCTGCTGAATGTTTATGATTATTATGAACTCTATTTTTTACGACTATTTTTTGAATTTCCGAGAACAATTGCGTGCCCCTCCTTCCACTCCCTATATTTCTGAAATTAAACTCTAGTTGTACTTCTGAGTTGTTTAAAACTAACACCGTTCATAAAATTAAAGATTTTTTTTTCAAACTTTATCTATTGTTTAGAAAGAATTTAGAGCATTAATGTAAGAAATTGATTAAAGACGTTTTCAATGGTGACATAATTCGGAAATCAAAGGGACTTTTGAATTTTTTCTTCGGAAGTGCTGAAGTAGATTCAGAAACTCTTCCAAGGCGTTGGGGGGTAGCGGTTCTGTACTAAAAAAATGAGGCCGAGGTTGGGGCTGAAGTGTGAGTTACTCCAAAATCAGAGGGTGATCCCCTAACCCTACCTCGTCGTTTCAAGCATTTTTTAAATATTTAGCGATTATTTATTTAGGTCAAGAAGTGTCATTTTGCGTATTTCTCATACTTGTTTCACTTATATTTCGTAATGCGGCGTCTTTTTTGCATCATTAATAGCAATCGATTTTTTTCTGTTGTAACTATTTTTATGTATTTATATAAAATCAATGAATAAGTTATTTTAGTTTTTTTATTAAAAGTTTCAAGGATTTTCTATTATACAATTTTTTTAAATTTCAGAAAATTATTGTTAAATTAAAAAAATTAATTTAAACTTGTTTGTAAAGCTTCATAAAAGATTAAACAATCCAACTGCTCAATATTGTGCAAACATCAGATCACGTAGTATATATATTCAGTTATTAACTTGGTGTAAATATTGAGTTTTTTTTATTGTAGCTGCATTTTAAGAATCTCGCTCTTTTCATGGCTACTTCTTTTTCCAGCAAAATTTATGTCACTGTTATAGGTTTTTTTGAAAAATGCAAACTTTTCTATTCATAAATTTTAAATAAGTATAAAAATATTCCTGTTTCATAGTTTTATTCTTAATTTTTTTTGAATGATTAAACAACATAATTTAATGTTCTTTAATTATGTTTAATGTACCTAAATCCATACATTATTACAATATTGCTGAAGTCTTAGCTATATGTTCAATTAAAAAAAAAAGAAAAATTAATTGGTTATTAAACAGTCTTTTTTTTTGCTGTTGTTCTTTCTTTTTAATCACAGCAGTCAAAAAAGGAGAAGCACAACTACACCCTATACAGATTGTACGTAGTACGATCCAAAAGTTCGAGGACCAGCTGTATAAAACCTTACCCAGAATAGTTCACATTACCGAAGCACATCCACCTTCAAAAGGTCGTCTTGTGACTGTGTACTTCTGCCAGTGTTCATATAACTTTTGGAAGCACTCCTGGAAACCATTTTTCGCTACCTTCTATGATGCATCTTTATCTTCTCCTGACGGAAGAAAGAGGCGCGCATTTTTTTTTTTTTTTTTTTTTTGTTGCTGGGAACAGGTAAAAATTACACGGAACTAAGTCCGACGAAACGTTATGTTATTTGTTTGTCATATCAGAGTATTGACCAATCGAAACGTGCATCCTCAACATGAAAGTCGCCTTCTTCCCCACGATGAAGTTAAAAGCAGCCGCGCAAGAGGCCTTACTGGAGGTTACAAAAAATGTCTTCCAGGAGTGCTTGTAAAAGCTATACGAACGTTGGCAGAAGTGCATAGTCGTTCAAGGTGACTATTTTGTAGATAGATGTGCTTCAGCAATGTGAACTATTCAGGGTAAGGTTTTATAGAATTTGTCCTCGAACTTTTAGATCATACTACCTATATACGTATGAGTTTTCAACTTACTATTTTAAACGTTTTTGAGGGACGCAAGTTTACGCGCATGAAGACATCACAAGAGTATATGTATAAATATGGTGATCGTAAAATAGAAATTTAAGTCGAAATCTATTTTTTTTTTTTTTTTTTTTTTTTGTGTTTACAATTCCTTATTCGTAGAAAGGAAGTAAAGTGAAATGAATCAATGATACTTTAAATCCCTGACAATCTCATCAATTTATTTCTGTTTGATTTTTTTTTCTTTTTTTTTTTTGCCATCGGCCAACGGCATCGGCCATCGGCCATCGGCAATCGGCCATTTGGAGGAAAACAATCGGCCATCGGCCATCGGCCATCTTTGAACAATCGGCCAACAATCGGCATCGGCCCATCGGCCAAAAAATGCCATCGGTCGAGCCCTAAAAAATACCACTGTCCGATGATGCAGCACGCACCTCTGCAATCCTATCTGCCCTTTCAGCCAACTTGTCCAACGTCTCTGAGCTTATTGCTAAAATAGCATGCATTTCCGACGGTAGTTTTTGAAGCCACAAGTTTTTTATAAAATTATCGGTAATATTTGCAACCCCCCCCCCCCAATTCTCGCATCTTTCGCAGCAAATAAGATGGTTTGTTATCTCCTAATTGCAGGCCTGAGACCAATTGACGAATCTGTTCCCCCTCGGACTCGGAATATTCCGCTATTAACCGAGATTTTAATGCACCGTATTTATCTGCTGCCGGCGCACAGTGGGGCAAGTGTATGGAGAGCTTGGACATTTCAGTAAAACCAATTTCTACTTAAAAATGTGCTAATATTTTGTTATTTAAAATGTAAAGATAATCAAATATTAAGTCATTAGTGCAAAATAAAATATTTAATTAACATTTAAAAACAATTTTTAAAGAAATATGTAACAGTATTTTAGCCAATTTCCATTCCATCATCTTCAAGCAAATTCTTCACTTCTTGTGACATTTCGTGGTGCAAACTGCAAATCTTTGGACGCAAATTTGAGATAAGAGGATCAGAATTGATTAATAAATTATTAAAAACGTCTCTATTGTTATCTATTCCGGACGTTTTCCTTGAATGCAATTCCCTATACGATCGAAAATACTTATGGTTTGCCTCTTGAGCGTCTTCGGAGAGTTGACCGATTGGTACTATAGCATACTTAGCTATTTTGGGTCCGTGTATAAGTAATTTATGCACTGTAACGGGCATAAAATACCAACCATATAAATTCACATACATCTAAGCTGTCTCTTTCGTATATATTTCAAATTTTTTAAATTTAATCGTGAATCCAGATGAAATAATTTGCAAAATCGTTTTATCATGTCAAGATTTATTCCGGTTATGGAAGCTGATAATTCTGCATTCGCAAAGAACTTTCGTGACGTATTTCCGTCGTTGGATGTTCCATGGCCTTGTTTTACATAATCTACCATCAGCCCCAGCTTAGATTTAAAGTCGTTTTGTATTCTTGCCTTTCTTTGCTGTAACAATTCTTTGTGGACAGGCGACTTCGCACTCCACTCCTTGAAGTCAAGCCTATAAGCAATGTGTATGAGGCATTCAAAACAGCGTATCCAACAATGCAGAGGTGATAAACCAAAACGAAAATGGTCTTCTTTAATTTCTTTTTTGTTCACCACACTTAAATTATTCATTTCTTTAGGTAACGCGTCGCAAATAAAACAACGCATCGAGGAAGGAGTTTCCGTTAAGTAGTTGCAAATTTTGCCATCCACCATAGTTAAATGCAATTCATAATTTATGGTAATAACATGATCTTGATCTACGAGTATGTATGGCTGAAGGGTATCTATTTGCGATTGCACTTTTTCTACGAAATTTGTCGCCGTTTCTTTCGTTTCCTTTGCAAATTCGAAGCTTATTGGTCGACAAAATCTAGTAGAAGAAGGCTTTTCATTGATCCAAACCACCATATCTTCATCTTTCTTGATAATTTTAAGGGGGGCTACACTAATAATAAATACCGTTGAGTCATCTATTTCAGTGCTAGAAGATTGTTTGTACTGCGACTGGTTGGAAGCACCGTCACATCCCCATTTTAATATCATAGTGAAGTTCAGAGGGGAGCTTTTTTCAATTTTATCAGATAACAATTTTATGAATCGGGAAGAAGTATGATCTAATAAATTTTGTAAACCTACGTTAAATCCGGAATCTGTAACTTTTACATTATCAGGATAGCACTCTTTTTTAGTAATTTGAATTTTTTTATAACTCGGATAAATGTTCCTGCCCAAATCTTTTGCATTTTTCTGAGAGCATCTTATTGAAATCTCGTAAGTTTAGCAGTTGCATACATGGCTAACATTTTTTCATTGTAACCAGGAATATTATTAGGCTTAGAGAGATTTTCACAAAATTTTTTTATTTTAATATGCTCGGGATGGTTTTGGATAAAATTAAAAATATATACTGCCTCGTCGTCAGACCTGAGCTTTTTGTTTAAGACAAAATTAAACATTTCGTCAGAACAGTTTCTTAAATGTTCAGTTTTTCTGCGTTTTTGTCGATCGGACAAATGTTCAAACGATTTCGAGCGTAATGGAGGAGAAATACCTGTTGATGAACAAGGCGCAGGTTCATAAATGAATTCTTCCAAAAAAGACAAATCCATATTCAGCCACTGTTCATTGTTCCTGAGATACGGTTCCAAAGTTCTATTTGACGAAGACTACTTCGTTGATAAATAATTGCACCATTTTCTCAATTTATCTCTTAATTTCGTCTTTGTCGTATTTGTAATCTCAGAACCAAGAGTGTCAATCCATTTTTCCAGAGCCAGTTCGTAATCGGTAAAAGGAATAGAATTTGTCTTTAAAAAAATAAAAAGGTCACGGTTGGTTTTGAAACTCATCTTTCACCAGCAAGTCTATATGGTCAAGCACCGATATCATTCAAATTTGCTTACCAAAGTGAGCGTACACTAGAATTCGTATACACTAGAGCCATCGTAGAATTACATTGTTAAGTACAAAACTTTAGACTGCACAAAAAACGTATTTATAGATCACCGAATAGCAATAATTGATAAGCGAAATCTTTAGAATATAAACAACAACTGTAACTAATGCCAAGACCTATTTAGAAAATATCATTAAATGAAGCATGAGCAGATGATAGATTAAAAATTAAAGTTAAATTCATTTTTTATCACAATGTTCTATTTTTTTCGTTTATGGCTGTTTAATAACAGACGATATTTTAAATTATTTTTTTAATGACTTTTTACAACTTGGCATACACGAAAAAAAATCCGAAGCGTCACTGATTACTTTCGGATATTGGACAGCTGAACTCAGGGATTCTGACGATGATACTTCAGAATAAAAGATGAAATTTTTAGGCATGATAATTCCTTCAGAATTTATTTTGGATAAATCTGGTGAAGTATTAAATGGATATTTAAATTAAAAAGTGTTTACTATTGTTTGTTAGACAACTTGCTGGACTAAAATCAAAAGTAAATAGCTTTTAATGCTCTAAAAAGTAAATAGCTTGCTGTAAATTCTCCTAATATAGAATGTAATAAAAGAAATTAGATGTTTATTAAGGACAAACGTTTGCTTTTTGAAGAAAAACACTTTTCTTGATGTACATGTATAATATTTTGATTTTTTCAAAATATGCCTGCTCCTTGTTTTTATTTTTACTCATTTTGTGATGTGTTTGTTATTGTGTACATACAATTTATGAGAAGTATTTTTGGGAGATTATTGTGTCTTTTTCGTCTGCTGTCACTTATAACTCAAAATAGTACCAATTTTTGTAGTCCCTGAAATAAGCAAACGAAACCATGCTTCTAAGCATCTCATATGATTTTGTCCCACAGTCGACAAATGACACAATGAAACTGATTCCTCGAAGTATTTAATTGAAATAATTTGCAATAAAAAGTAAACAAACTGAAAACTGTAAACATGTTTACTTGATTAAAGTGAAAAAACCAACGTAAATAATACGTTTCGTGCAACGTTCATTTCGTATTCGTTTCGTCGTCCTCGTAGTAAAATATATACTTATCTTTAATTTTCAATATCTTTTGAATAGGCAGGTTTAGGCAAAAACTGAAACCGGATTATGAAAGCTGAAACTCTCTACAATGCTTGGGATATACTAGTTTTGTTAGCGTTTGTTAGCGATTTTCGTAATTTAAAAATACATTCAAAATACTTTGAAAATTATCTCCAAAATTTTCGTATTTTTTAAGAAACGTTTTTGGGTGTTTTTCTTATTTATTAGGAGTGCATAAAGCCCAGCACATCACACTATTAAATTTGAACAGTTCTTAAACAAGTTATCTACTGTTTACTAAATTGTCTTTTAGCGAAGTAGCTAGTTAATTCTTCGAAATCAAGGTATTATCTTCGGGTAATAATGTTAAAAACTAGTAAGATTAGTGGGAATATGTTCTTAGTTTATCAATACAACAGTAAAAATGCAAAACTAAATGGTTTAATTTTCCGCTCAATGTCCAAAATTAACATTAGGCTGCCCCACTGTGCGGCGGCGGCACGGCTCCTCCTGAGCACTGTCCACCGGAATCCACTTTTACTGGGCGGTGGCGTCCATGTCCGACACACGCATGCTCATACATACTCCCCTACGCGCGCACGCCTTTACGTCACACATACACACGCCTACGTGCACACACGTAAGCCTACACACACAACTATACACACGTAACCACCCAGGAGGAGGGAATGCTTGGGGGGGGGGCAGCCATTTCTGGAAACAATAACTCTAATCAGTAATGTCTTGTCGCAACTTGTGATTGCGAAAAACATAATTTGAATTGAAAGTTTCTGAATTCAAATTAGAGTTAATTGGGGGAAGTGGGTCACATTTTAATTTATTATTATTATTTTTTTTTTCAGAGTTATAAATGTTCTATGTGTAAGCCATCTGGTACTCCATGAACATCAGAACTCAGTAATCCAATTTGCTTCACACGTTTTGTAGCATCACCAAGTTAGTGGCTCGTAGTTCTGCACAAATACGTTCATGAAGTTATTTTGATGTTTCTGGCAATAGTTAGTAATGCTGCTCAAATGCGTTCTTAAAGTTGTTGCAGTGTTTTTTGGTAATGGTTCGTAATTCTGCGCGGATGCGCTCTTGAAATTCTCGCAGATTTTTTTGGTAATCGTAGTTGATAAACAGTGTCTTTGACGTAACTTCAAATGGAATGCGTATGGAACTGGATTACAAATTAGATATTTGTCGTAAAAAAGTTGATCACAAACTGAATATATAAGACTGGAGGGAAAAAAAGGTATTTTTCTTCAATTTCGTATACCAATTATTTTAATACGAGTAATTGTCTCTTAAATATGAAAATTTCAAATCCAGTCATTCTTTTGTGCTTGCCCTGCACTATTAAAATGGTTTCATTTATAAAGCATTTCACAAGCACATTTCATTCTCTTTTTTTTATCTTCTCGATTTTTGTCAATTTGAATTTACAGCTATTACTCTATCAACAGTTAGGAAGTATATCAGGCAAGCACTATTTTTGAAGCAGTTTTCAATAATTGTGTGATGATTTTCATCTACTAAAAAGTAAGAAACATAAAAAAAAAAAGAAAAAAAAAGGAGAAGAAACGAAAAGAGACAATGAAAAGCTAAAATAATTTAGTAGCTGGTCATACTGTGCCTCGTTTCTCCATATGTTTCTAAGCACATACATTACCATGTTGACTCATCTATTTATGTACTTACATAGAATTGAATAATCTACATTTTCTTCTCTTGTTCTTTATATTTACCAACAGATCCCTATCTGTGCTTTTTCTAGACGCATCAATAGACGCAGATACATCTTTGTTATACATCAATATTAATTTAATCTGGCTGTTAAGATACATATTCAAATAGCTGTTAAGTTATACATTCATAGTAAGTGCCCATAAATCTTTTCATAAATTTATGAGTGTATGCGTCTTTTTTATTGATATAATATCTCCCCACATGCCACTACAGTTTTGTTTACATCAATGAACCTCATTTAAAGATAACCAAAAAATGATCAGCACCACTCGGAGATCAAATTGATTCGTCAGCCTAAATTTTCTTTTATAAATGGTTTTTTCGTTAATATTAATCACTAAACTTTGTATGTAATAACTCAAACTCATCAGTGATTGTCATTTAAAATAAAAAAGCTCTTCGATGAATGGGGTTATTACAGTGCCGACAAAAAAAATCTTTATATTTGGTTGGCAAGTAAAAACTTTACATGCAAACTTTTTGTCATAATTTTATTGGTATGCTCCTAAGTGATTTGGCCGATTACTGAATATTCGGCCTCGGTTGTGGCCGAATATTCGGTGTTCGGCCATTTTTTTTCCGTGTGATTTTTTTACTTTTTATTTTATTTTATTTATTTATTTTTTCTTTTGTGCGGTATATGAAAATGTCAATCAGATTGATCTCAATGGACGAAACTATTTTTTAAATGGATGATGTTATTTATAAAACGGACGAAGTTATTTATAAAACGGATGAAGTTATTAAAAAAACGGAAGAAGTTATTAATAAAACAAACGAATTTTTTATGCGGTCTCACAAAACTTCACAAATTTTTCAGAAAACTTGATGCATGAACTAAAATTTAAAAGAAAATTTTGAAAATTTGAAGAAATATGATGATTAACCGCAGTTAATTTCTCACTCCGCATGCACGAAGATACCTTCCATATTTTCATAGCCAAATAGATGAGCCAACTTTTAAAAAAAATTCAGTTGAAAATCACAAAAACTTAAAAAGACACCTGCGACCTAATGAGCCGCATTTTAATTATTCTCAGATAGGCAATGAATCATAAGGAATCATAAGTTATTTATAAAACGGACGAAGTTATTTATAAAACGGAAGAAGTTATTAATAAAACGAACGATTTTTTTAATGCGGTCTCACAAAAACAGGTTTGAGTGTATATGTATAAAATCGACAGTAATTAATAAACATGAACTGACTTTAATTACAAGTGCCACAGCTTAATATGTGAAAAGAGATTTAGGCTCTGAAAAGCAAAATAAATGCAACCATACAGCTCTTTTCTTGATAATGAACGAACTTATTTATATGGTGACAGCCTTTTGGTAACAAACCACCCACATTTAAAGGAAAAATATGTCATCCTTTCATTAAAAAAAAGATCGAAAATAGAAAATAAGAGGTGTTGCTATGGTTTTCTTACAACAAATAAAAAATCAATAAACTATTGGGGAACTAAGTAGAAGACTCGTTTTCTCTTTATTTTAGAAGATTTACTACAACTTCAAAAATCTGATTATTTTCTACTTCGATTGGTTCAAACTCTTTACGAAGAACAAACTCATTAGGGAAAAGGGGGTGAGAGAGGGGATATTTTAATGCGCTACAACCGATCGCACTTGAGAAATCCCAGTTTTATACTTAACTGTAAAACGTAATTATTTCCATTCTAACGAAATAAGAGCAATGTTAGTTCCATTTTTCAGTGTTGTTTGTCATTTTGTCACATACGTTTTGTAAAGAACGCATCTTTTAAATTGTGCATCAATTGCAAAAATGCGGAAGTTGACGTTATTTTCGGATTTTCCCTAATCTTATTTATTGTTCTGCGACTAAATGCAATTAGTTGCATAAATTTTTTAAATGTACTTTTATAACCGTGACTTTTTACTTTTATAACCGTAATAATGATGTACTGTTTTCTTTCTGCTAAAAGAATTAAGTCATTTTTTTTTTTTTTTTTTTTTCTGGATTCAATTGACATATTACTGCTTAAAAATACGGTAATATTTACGTCAAAATCACGAAATTTTGTTGGAAAATTCGACAAAATAAAAGTTTGAGTCGCAAATATCGTGCTATTTCTTATGCGATTTCTGACTTACAGGTATTGAAATTAAGTAATAAATGATTAAATCACCACGAAGTTGTTGCTTTGGGAGCACAACAAATTCGAATGACATTTTTAAGCTCACATTTTTTGCATTGATAAAGATAATCTTTGTGAATGCAGGAAATTGTGTCTGCAATTTTATTGCTACGTGTAAGAATTTTTCGTTTATTTTCTCTTTTATTACTTCATTACAAGTGTAAATGCTGGCTTCTCTTATTCTAGCAGTTTAAAACATTGTTTGCTCTTATGGCATATTTTATCAATTTTGCATTCGTATGTAACGCTCTAGACTAATCCTAAATCTTAAATTCTTGAGAAAAAATCGTTAAAGTTAAAAAAAAAAATACGTCCGTCTGGTTTTTGTGATCAGAGGTAATGCCAGGAAAGATGTATTGCTGTAAGAACAAAACTCTGAAAAAAGCTAATTGGTACAGAAAACCAAACGGAAAGAAGAAGGAAAGAAAAAAAAAAGAACTATTAATAGAGTCGATCGTCACAGGAAGCGAAAGAGTACTAAAACTTGGTGTCGAAGATCATTGATAATCTGGTCACATTAATCAAAGTTTTCTTTTTTTTTTCTTCTTTTATTAGCGAATTTCATGAGCTAATATAAAGCTTGTAAACTGGTAATCCGTCAGCTTTTAGCTGTATGATGAAAATATGAGCGTTTGTATAATGGTATGATATAAGTAATTTTTTTTTCCTTCGGGTATTTTACTTAAATTTAATTTGCTCCAATAAAATAATTTTTAAATGCTTCATATAAAAAAGGGACTAGCCATTGTTTACTGAGATTAGTAAGAATATTATCAATTGTCTTAGTCAATAAACATCTAGTCAGTTTAATGGCATTAGTAGTAAGTCCTTTTTTAGTCTCTTATGTCAAATTGGAAATCATTATAAAATCTGTTTTTCAGTTGTTCATAAGAATCGAAAAATAGGGCTAGAGAGAAATGGGGCGAAATCAACTCAAGTGACACAGTTTCACATTTTTCACAACATTGCAAACATTTTTGTAACTCAAAATTACTATTACTTCATTGGAATACAATCGGAGTAAAAAAAAATCGCAATATAAAATAAAATGTTTCTCAAAACTATTTAAACACATTTTTATCAAAACAGAAATTCTTCTAAGTGCTTGACTATAGTTTATTTGCATTTCCAGTATAGGTCTGCAATGTCGTTCAGAGGATCGTTCATTCTTTTGATCCGTTCATACAACTCGTTCACGACTTCGTTCACTTAAGAAAGTTGCAGGAATCACTTTGCACGACATACTCACGTACATTCCAAACGTTTCATTAGATCAGTAATGTTCTTTGAAGGAAAAATCACTGAAATGATCTGATGTAACAAAATATGCCAATGAAAAATGAATAAAAAACTTTTTTCAGGTTTAGATGTATAAAGTAATTATAGTTCATTTTGTAAGATATTTCTCAGTTGCCGAATGGGAAGATGTTTTCCATTCTAACAATCGCAGATTCCATTTCAGCATGTCAAAAAATTAAGTTATTAAATTTTTCCAGCTACATTACTGTATATATACGATATTACCAATAGACCATGCATAACGAACGAAAAAAGTAACAGCAAATATATCGGTAGCTCAGTCGGAGTACCAGATTACTTGATTTAAAAAAAGACACCTAAAAATATTAGGAAGCTTCAACATTATTCCACAGTGTCGATGAGAACAGAAAAAAATGCAACACTTTTTTAAATTGGGAAAAAATAAACAGTAGTAACTCTTATTAACAACTTTTGGATATTGAATGTAAAATAATCGACTAGGAAGTCGCCAGCAAGTTACAAATTAAGCCAAATCAATATATGGTAATAGTTGACAGAGACGGTATAGAAGACAAAAGAATCGCCAGAAAAGTGATAAAAAAGGTATTTTTAAAAATAATTTTGGTGACAGAAAGCGTGAGAAGGATTTTAGCAGGTACGTGGAACAGGAAGTGGAATGTGTAAACATTTTGTTTAGCCCAAACAAGTTACACAAATCATTACTAATGGATACATTAGAAAAATTGCAAATGAACTGCAACGATTAAAGAAAAATGACGAATGAAGCAGAAAGTAAAAAGATTCGAATGAATACATTATACTGCACTGAGATAAAAGAAATTTGAGATTGATTGAGAGTTCAAAATTTGAATAAAGTAATTAAAAAAAGCGATTTTATCACAAGTGCGTCAATATATCGTTCCAAACTGCTCACCATTCAAAAGAACGGTTGTTCGTTTTTTAAGTGAACGAACGGATCCGTTCATTATAAGGATTTTTTCTTTTTGATCACTTCGTTCATGAACGACACATCCCTAATTTCCAGCAAATACAAATTTTGTTTATTTGAAAAAAATCTCGGAGCATAAAATAAAATTGCATTGTCTTTCTATAACTTAAATAACAGTAGGTGCGGGGGACCTCAGGGTGTTAAATGGATTCCTCAATTGCCAAATCCATTAACTCCACTTTTTAAAAAAATCCTTATTTCTGCTTTAATAGTGCTTAATCAATCCTTAATTTATATCAAACTTTTGGTACAGTACATTTCTGATCCAGCTATGGCAGAAAATGAAACACGAGGGCCCATTCACTCCTATGGATAACACTACTCCTATACATAACACTATCTTCTTCATCACTTTTTTCGACTTTTTGTTTTATGAAGTTAATCGATTTGGCAAGTAAAGCATCCAAATAACAAATGTGCCTAAAAATTTTCAATAGTTTAATTTTTTTTTTCTTTTTTCTTTTTTTTTTTTTTTTTTGTTCTAGATTTCAAAACAGGGAATTTGTTCAGGAAAGTGTTCTATTAGTTTTTCCAAGCATTAATCACAAAGGATTACGAAGGTTACTTTAATGACTATGAAGTGCAATATTATTAGGTATTAAGTCGTTATAATGACATTTAATTGGCAACGTGTCAGACCCGTTATTTATAGGGTCAGTAGATGGCAACTGAAGCCCCCTGGCTTTGAGAATTCAATATATTTAGTCTGCATGGGCCAACAATCAACCAATATTTCAGTTCAGATGGTCTATCCCCCCTCCCCCCTATGCAGATAAAGTTTTTTTTAACAAGCGCTTAGGGGTAATTTGTGAGACTCTTTTTGGAGCAGAATAGAATGCCTAAAAATATTGTTTTAAACAAAATTTTGTAAGTTTCCTCTGACCGGACAAAATTTGCTTGATGGCCGGAAGTAGCCCAAGGGCGGTTGGTTGGGGAGACACTTGTACAAGATGACCAGCAGGAGATCGCCTGTTCATCGTCTGTATCTTTAGCTGCATTTTAAGCTGCTTCTCTTTGGACATTGGAACATTTCTGATGTGTAAATATTTTCTTTGAAATAACTAACATTAGATGTGATGCTAAATATCCACACTTTTATTTGGTTTTAATTCGAGAAAAAATATTCTACGCACTCTTCCTCCTTCTTGTAATTAAACTGACTTATTTGATAGTCAGAAACCTCTTATCCAAATCTTTAAGTTCACGTATACATATCTGAAAAAGAGAAGCAACGAAACTGTAGCAGAATTCGGACCAAAAATTTATATTCAAACTTTGTAGCATAAAGGTAACATCTCTGAATAATAATAAAAAATCTCTATCAAACAATTTCATCTCCCAGCACCGTTCTTCGCGGACCTTGCGGACTCGCATCGCATCAACGAGTTACTTATCTCCCATTCTCGCTCCATTACGCAAACAATAGTGGAACGAAATGATGAAAAGTCGGACAACCAGGCAATTTCGGAACCAAACGATGCTACAACCCACCCCAACCCCCCAAAACAAGTTTCCGAGATGTGAGCCTGACTGGCCTGACAGCCAGACCAGAGCTTCTTGAGCTTTCGGCCGGTGTCTGTAGAGAGAGTGCCTTCGGCGGTCACAAACAAAATCTTCCCGGACCTGAGAATTCGAGGTCACTCAGTCATTTGCTGGATCCCCCTTTTCAGACTTCTTCAGTGTGGAAGAGTAATCACGGCGTGAAAGAAAAAGGTTAGAGAAAAAAATGCCGGTATGATTAGAGATGATCTTTAAGCGATCTTTGTAACCGGTAAAGGCGGTGTCTTCGCCTAAAGGTTTGTGAGTACCTGGAGCTACTGCTCCTTCACATCGTGAAAATGATCAGCCTTACTGACCCACTGACGCACTTCTCGAAGACCTCCTGGCCTTCATACGATTCCTAATATCAAAGAGCGTCATTTTAGAACCAAAACATTGTTGTCGTCCCTTCTGGATAACGAGGAGACCGACACTGGTCCCATTTGTTTTTAACACGCTTTTTTTTTACAAACGCGGCATTCAAAGCTTTGCACGTCTTGCGCGAAGGTGTTTGAAATTTCTACCAAGTTGGTTTTTGGATCTTTTTAAAGTCTTTGAAACGGTCATTTTGATTTCTCTCACTTTCAACATAATTCTGAACCACAAAAAGTGATTATCAACGGTTTTAACCGGAATTTCCTCGTGAGTTTAGATTTGATTAAGTGTGTCTCAATCGTATTACAGGATTGAAGATTAACTATCAGTACCAAAAACTACATGTGCTATTTAAGCCTTGGACTATATCTTTAAAACTTTGCTGCCTACAAAACTTATGCTTCGAGTTGATAGACCAGCTATGTTCACCACGTGGACATACAAGCATGCTGGACATTCTGTCGTTGAAAGAGGTAATCGAATTCGTCCAGAAAGACATAATCGGAAGAATATTCAGAAAATGACTTGGCGCTCTAATGATTGGGTGAAAGGATTTCGAGAAGAAGTTGAAAGTCGCGTGGAAAGCATGACCATTGCAGATGTCAGTCCTGGAGTTGCAATTAGAAGAGTTCTTTTGCTCTATGAGAATCAACAATATCGTGAGGCAGCAAATTTTATCAATCGCCTTAATTACAGTACATTTAAAGTAATACTTGGTGAGCTACCAGTGGAGTTATTCGTAGATAACATTCCACATACTCTAGCCATTTTAGAAGCATTGTATGCCAGAGTGTTTTTGGCAGATGGTCTGGAAATTTCTTTGAAACTTTTGAGACCAGACAGTGTGGTTATGCAGATGGTCAAAGTTTTCGCATTGCAGCAAGAAGATTCCTCCCCAGTGAATAGTTTTACCTTAGATCCTAAGCATCCTGTTGTAGCATCATGCAAGAAATTACTAAAAGTAAGTTTTTTTTTATTAAGTACGAAAGTTGTGAGTTTTAGCATGTATTTAAAATGTTTCTTATTTTATTTTATATGAAAATTTAGTATACACTCATATATATTTTAATTTTTATCATTGCAAAAAGTAAGCTTAGAAATAGCAAGAAATTCTTTTTGGTCTTAGCTTAGGAGTCATAACAACAGAAATTTAAAGGGAAGTTGAAATTCTAAAAGTTTTCTGTTAGAAATTTGTACAAAAAAGACGTAATACGTTACAAAATATAAAAGAACTATAGATGCTGCCTTTCAAATTATATTCTGGCGAAATTGAATTGTATCTTAATCGCAAAATGAAAATTCATATATCGGTTCATGATACAACTAGATATATTTCCGTCTCAAAAATAAAATATATTCTGCTACTGTTTCTTGAATACTTAAAAAGAGAAAAATAGCTCCGATCGAAATAAAAATTTATGAAAATTCATGCTTATGACCCACTTTAAGTAATCACAGTCTCTTCGGAATATTTCACCGACTTTCGCTGCTCTGTATGTTTTTAAATTTGTATTTAAGTGGTATTTCGGTCTCTATTTTTGAAAATGTTTCGACCTTACGTTTCAGAAGCTTTTTCCGACTTACTTTACAAAGCTAGTATTGTAATAGATATTTAAAACTGGAACAAATAATTAAAATAGATATTAGTTTTCGAACAAGCACCTATTTTTACTTTGGGCAAAAATTAATTAAAATTTAACTTGAGTTTTGTCTTGAAGACGCTGGCAATAATTTGTGACAAAAAGAATTTTCTAAAGTTTTGAAGCAATTTTACGAATAATTAACGACACTTTTGTTTCAAACATCAAGTGTAGATTTCTGCCACATGGCAAATTCAATATAATTGCGTAATGCTTAATTCATGTTTGTTTTACACAACTTTTAACAAAAAAATTGGTGAATCAAGCAGAGCACTAACTTTCAATTATTTCTTTCATTTAACTTTCAAGAAAACATTCATATCAAATTTCAAAAGATAAAAAGTAAGTCAAAAATATTAAGAAGGAAGGAACACATCAATCATCAGCTAGTTAAACATTATAGTAGTTCATACAGATTTTTGCAAACTAAACAATTTAAAATTATGAACTAAACTGCTGATAAAAAAAAAACATTGAAACTTTATAAATAAAATCTATCTCTTAACATCAAAATATAAAAACCAAGCTTCAAAACTATTTTATAATTGCTTGTATTCATTTTTTATCTGGTGTTATCAACTTTCGTCTGTCAAAATTCTTTTTGCAAAATATACTTCATGGAAAAGGATTTCACTGATTAAAATAACCTCATAAATTGTTTTTCTGGTGAAAATTTAGTGTTTGTAAAGTTACGTTTTAGCCAAAGATTTCTTTGAAATTCGGTCGGAAGAAAAAGAAAGTAAGAAAAGGGGCAAGGTAGAATTTTTTATGATTACATCTTTCCCCGAGAAAGAAAGACAGGACCTGAAGAAAATTAAATAACTGTTTGGGAGGAATGGATGAATTCTCGAAATCGAAACCCTATTAGTGAAGAAATTAAGCATATTAGCCAACCGTAGAAGACGAATAGAAACTTAAAGATGCTGTTTAGCTAAAGAGAATTCGTAAAATTTGTAGTACCAGAGGCCAATGAGAAATAAAATTAAATATTGAGTATCAGTTAATTTTACATGAAAGGGGAATTTATTTTCCCCGAAAACCAGACCGGCGTTTCGGCGCAAAATCACCTCTCGTATTATTGAGCAAATAAAGAGCAAATAAGAAGCTAAAGCACCGTTTATAGATAAGATTGGATAAAAGAGTAGTAGAAAAGAAAGGTAGCAGGCACCGGCGGCCAACATCTTAATGAGAAAAATTCAAGTAGGATGTTTTAGCAGTAAAAGGATTTTTTTTTTACTATAGCAAAATGTTTCAGTGTAAAGTGCAGCTTTCTAAACCCTAAATATATTAAGGCTAAATCCTTTATTAATGTTTTCTTCCTGCCATTAATGATTTATCAAACTTCTTCAAATTTTTTTTGCCTAAGGGCCCTACTATTTCTTCCAGTAAATGTGTAGGCCGGAGACCTAGCTAGCTCATTATAATATTACCTTCATTATTCAAATTATTTACATATTTCACGTAATATTTTTTTTTTTTTTTGGAATAAATTTCATACAATTTCATGAGCGTTTTATAGCCCAAAGCTTTCTAAATCTTCCCAATTTCTAAAAATACCAGAATTTCAATTTGTTTATTTTTTATCAACTTTTTCCGAAACCGGAAGTTTGATCCAGCAGTGGCTGCTCCAGAATCTGCAAATTTCAATAGTGGCCATCTGAAATTCTCTCATCTGAAGTATTTACATTACTTATTTTCAATTCAAATAGCTGATGAATAAAATTGATTCAATATGATAGTTACATTTAATTACCAACAAAAAATCGCATCATTATTGTTCATTACTTTCTACAAAGTACAAAATTAAACTTGCCACTACTGAAGCACTGACCACTACCAGTGCCTTACCTTAGTTGATTAATTTCGGAAAAATTTTCATTCATATTAGTTTTTCAAAATGTTGATAGCCCGAAATGTTTAAAAGATTACAACTTTAAGCATGTAAATTTAGACTTTATCTTGTTTCCTATATTTCGCAATACCAAGATCATTCACTTAAACTGAAAGAAAAACCAAATAAGTTCATTGCTTGCATTTATGCTGTAATTGAGAATTAAAAAGTTTAATAGCCAATCGTAGATTTTAAATGAAACGATTTAGTTAAATACAATGTAAAAATATTGTTGATACTAAGCTCTAAGAATAAAATTAATAATAATGATCAAACTCGATGATCAAACCAATGCTTTCTTCTATGTCTGCTATGGTGAAGTAGCGTGTTTTACTACTTGAATGTGGTGTTTCTAGATTGCGAATTAACATGGAGTTAATAAGAAACCCCAATCAAGACGCAAAACACGTTACTTTACCATAGCAGACATGAAAGAACGCATCGGTTGGCCCCAAGATGGCGGACGTGTCGCTACTTAAACTGCGATTCAGGGCTTTATAGAAACCGAAAGAGGGAGAAAATATCTTCTGTAGTTGTTGTAATACGTTTTTTCTCCCTGTTGCCTCACAAAAACAGTTAAAATGCGCTTTTAGAGTTCGAAATTTAGGAAGCTATAATATAAATTTATGATGCGTATTCAATCCATTCGCACAAAAGAGACAATTTTTTTGCATATGTTTGCACTTGATTCTCGCAGTTTTAAACTTTGCCTTTTAATTATGATGCATTGGATTATTAGGAAACATTAGGTATCATAATTTTTAGTATCAACTTTTTAAAAAGTTTTCTTGAATGAAAAAATAATGATTTGTACGTGTTGCAGGTGTGGCCGTACAGCCACCCTCACAATATGTACAATGTGGAGAGGGGGGAGTGTATATGCATTTAGTGATGGTTTACATATTCTGACTCCTTATAAAACGACTCTGATATTGTTAATAGTTTGCCCGAATGTAAAGTACTTTTAGCAAAATTAGATTTTAATAGTAACGAGGAAGGTCTACATGCTATTCATTTCCTCGCACAATATCATTTTGCAAGAAAAGTTGCTGCAGCAGTAATATTGTGAATGGCTATTACTTTCTCAATATATTTAGATGCATGTTTATTTTAATCAATAAAATTCATATTATACATAAATGGGCAATAAAAAATAAAAGCGAAGCAATTAAAATAAAAACAATTTAAATCGCAAGCATTATTTCGTTACCGAAAATTTAATGCAAAAGTAAAAGAGCGAAAATTATGATCTCGTCATAATAAGACGTATTAAATATCAAAAAAAAAAGCGATAGTTTTTCAAAAATTTATAAACTTTGACACAAGTCTCTCGATTACCAGTATGTTTACGTATGCTGTTGATATTTTTGGAATTAAAATATAACACAAATGCATATTATATGTAACTTCCAATGTATTTCATAGAGAGAAAATAACATGTATAACCAAAGTATGTGAATATACATTTTGAGTTTTGAATATAAGTAAGCATATTCCTATACAGTTATGAACTTCATAGGAATACATGGGAGGAATTTAGGTCATTAAAAATAAAGTAAATTTTAAACACGGCATAATCACAAAAACTAAACTTGACATAATTTAAATAATGTGCATATTATATGCAAGAAAACTATTACTTTGAAGATTTATTTACTGCTATACACAATATTTAACAGGAAAAATAGAAATTAAATACCAAAGCGCCCAAAAATCTAAGCAACGAGCTTTACGCATTGAAACACCGAGTTTCAGCAATTGTTGAAAATCTTTCTTTTCAACTCAAAACAAGTTTATTTTTTGATAATATACATTTACAGCTCTAAATCTTTTATAATACAATCCACGAGATGGCCAAAGCGATCCCAAACATAATAAAAGCAAGCTGTAAAAGAACGAAGTAAAATTTCCAACTTCCATTTATTTGATTGTTTGTCGTATATGCGTCACTTTGTCTTCATTTTTTTGTTGTCTTTCTCAAGCATTTAGAACTTGCTAGTAAACTGGAAGGAAATTAGTTCATGAGCTTTATTGTCGTAGTAGAACTTTACTGGTTTCATTTTCAGTGTTATCAACGTCAAATTTTCTTTCGACTCAATAGTGAAACAAACTAAACTGATAGAGTTCGATGCTACTTCAAAGCTGACTATGCTTGAAATTTATTT
Organism: Uloborus diversus; assembly: GCF_026930045.1. Classification (NCBI taxonomy): domain Eukaryota; kingdom Metazoa; phylum Arthropoda; class Arachnida; order Araneae; family Uloboridae; genus Uloborus; species Uloborus diversus. Next base: position 153,005,862 of record NC_072733.1, read on the forward strand.
TCGAAACACTAAGACAAAACCTCAAAATGCTTAATAATTCTGTGCTATAGCGGAAATTGAAATTGTAATTTAAAACATAATTTAACTTTTGCTATAAAGTAGCAGGCTTTTTGTTTTTTCTCTGTTTAGGAAATATTTTCTTTTGAAATATCACTATCAAAACTACCTCCTCAAATATTGTGCAATGTTTTATAAATTCGTTATTCGAAACTTAATCTTTGTACTGTAAAATTTTTTTGCTTCTCGTGTATCAGTACTAACACACTATTAACTTTCCATTGAGCTAGAAATAGCTCAAGATTTCACTAAAATTCCTACTATGATTCTTGAAACTTTGTTTCTTGTTACTTGAAAGTAACGTTTTGGAGCTTGAATATATCAGGTAGTTTTTTTTCTTTTTTTTTTTTTTTTTTTTTTTTTTGTGCTTTAGATTGTTTAAAATTTTTGGCAGCTTTGCGGGGGAATTTTTTAAGGTCTTAACATAACATAGGGTCTTTCTTAACATAATATTCAAGTTAAAAGCAACACACTTTTTGTTTATGCATCCCTTTACAATTGTAGTGAGCAGAGCAGCAATTTTTATCGCTTGACAATATTATCATTTGTTTGATTTAAAACGCAGTTTTAATAACAGTGGTTAAAACAAATGAATTGAATTCGTTAGCGATACATTTATTTCTAAAACATTACCGGTGATCTTTTGTTATACAGTAGCCTATACAGTAGTTAACAACATTTCGTTAATGAACAGGAAAAAGTAAGATTAGCAAAAGATTCAAACGCAAAAGAACTATGCCTCTTAACGGAAGGGTTCAATTGTTCATATATGTTAGTAGAAGAATTCTCACACTTTTTAGATTGCCCCCCGCTCAGAATTCAGAGACTAGGAGTAAATGGAAACGTTGATTTCCTTCTCGGTAAAGTCTGTATAGGCAAATAACCATGTTATATATAACCAGTGTAGACGTTGGAAAATTTCTACATCAACTAATTTAATTTGCAGCCCATAAGTTGCATGCTATCCACTGAATGAAATCTGAAGTCATTTAGAAAGACAAATCATGCACAAAATTATTTTATACGCTAGGTTTATGTAAATAATACACAAAAGTATAATTTAAATTAAAAAATAATCTTTCGAAAAAATCGAAAGACTAACAAGTTAAGTTGTTTACATTTATCCCAAAGTACAAGGTGTGCGGGTTAAAAAGAAACACTTATATTGAACATCAAAATAGCAGAGGATCTGGACTTCTTAGCTAAATGCTTTTAGTAACCTTCCAGATGACAAATAAAACTAGTTGAAACGAATTTCATAACGTTTGTTGATCTGCTGGAGAAAAAAAATGTAAGACTACATAACTTTGGTAAAGAATATTTTTGCAGTACCCCATTTTCAAACAAAACCCTCAAAATGCCTTCTCTATGTTGCAAAGTTTCCCTCAGCAATAGTTTAGTTTCAAAAATCACCACAACTGTGGTGATGCAATTTGTTTCAATTTATTCTGCGTTTCTATTAACACCAACTGAAATTAAATATTGTTTTTTTACTTCTTTGTTTTAATAGACTTATTTATAATCTCTACGTTCATGAAATTCCAAATTTGAACAATGTAATAAAATGGACCAGAGTGGATGACTTTTTGAAAAAAATGTATGATAGTAATGCGTATTTTAGTGCAGAAAAAAATCCCTTTTTTTAAAGTTAAAATAGTCAAATCTAAAACATTTTTTTACTCAAGAATATGCTAAGAACGTACTCGGTTGATTCAAAATAATGTGTATTTTTTTGAATCAAAAATTCTACACAAATTTTTTTCACAAACACAAATTTACTGCACTTTTACTGAAGAAACGTACTTAAATTCACATTTCATTAGATCTCTAAAGCTCTAACACTCCCGGTTTTCGTCAGCTTAAACAATAATAATAATCTGCATAGTAAATATTTTATGGTATGATAGTAGAAGACTTGAAAGGTCCCCCCCCCCTTTTTTTTTGAATAGTTTGTGCTCACTAAATTACTTTTTCTTTTGAATTTATTTTGAACATAATAAAAAGTAAATGATTAAAACACTAAAACGTTAACTTGTGTTGGTCAACCAGTTAAGATTGATCATTACGTTACAAAAGCGTTATTTTCCAACTCTTTTAATTTCATTTCATGCTGAAGTCATAATGTTTACATATTTCCTAAAAATTCAAATTAAAACATGTTACTTATTGTAAGCACTTTTCGACAAACAAAAAGTTTCATTCATTTCCATGCAAAATTAAATAAGTCACTATCTCTTTCCGAAATAAATACAATGATGCTACATTTTTCCTCCGAGACAAAAAATGACAGCTTATGAATTTCAGAAACATACCTTTGGTTGAATTCATTAAGATAGTGCATAAGCATTAGCTTCATTAAACTAAAAGCACTGACGCTCATTACAGGATAAAACTTATTTTATTCAAAATAATGATTATTTTCCGTTTGCCTCATTATCTAATGTTGTGTACTGAATTTTGTGAAAAGTTTGAAATAGCAGAAATTAAAACGCTGTGAAGCAAAAATTCATTATTTTACAAGCTTCATGTTAATGAATTACTAAATAAATTGCAAATATGAACTAAAAATAAAATAATTGAAACGAATAATTTATTCCTAAAATATCACATTTTCAGTTTGTTATGAGTAAAGCGCTTGAAAACAAAGTATAGGGATTAAAAAAAATATTTTTTAATGCTTGCAAAAGAAGCGAATACTTTTATTCTTATTTTTACAAATTACAAAGGATTTTCAATTTTTAGACAAGACAGAATTGGTATACTGAAGAAAATATTTAGAGTAGAGTTGATGTAATAATGATTTAGAAAGTAAAGCAACTCATGTTTTTAGTTTTTACTTTTGTCAAAGTACTTTAAAGTTCCTACGCTCATTTAACTCATATTATAAATGAGTAAAATTATGCTAAGATTTGAATTTTAATTTTTTAGGTAATAGTTCTTTCGGAACCAAGAATGAAGAAACTTATTACCACCAGAAAAAGGGCTCTAGACAAATCCATCAAAGGTCTTGGACAGCATGGTATGGTTGGGACATCAGAAAACACGTTGATGAATTTACATGAAGCCTTAAAATTGGAATTTGAAAGAGTTATTCACAGATACAAAAGTGCAGTGCAAAAGTTGGATGAACTAAGTCTGGCCCCTAAGCAGCCAATAACAAGATCCATTTCCCATGGGCCTGCTCCAATCAAAGCAAGCCATCAGCGGCAGTTAAGCCTTAGACAAGAAGAAATTCAGGAGAGACTTATCAAAAACAAGACTCTTCTGAATGTTATCGAGCCTACATTGAACAATCAGTCGATGAATACTCTGTTAAGCATACTACAAAAGCGAATCGAAACCGACAAGGATGCTATGTTCCAGTTCACGCAGCTTCGCAAAGAGGTGAAAGACATGAGTCCGAATGCAATTGTTGCTTCAGTTCTTATGAGATTCTCCCAAGGTTGTCAGAACGTTTTAGAACTTATCAAAGACTTCAGTGATGATGATAACGATGACAGCAGTACAGATCTTTCTGGGTACCACAGCGACTCCGACTCAGCTATTGCTCTTAGCGGATCTTCACCAACAGGTTCAACCACAAACCGAACGTACAAGTACAATTTGCTTTATCGATCAGGTAAGATTTTTGAAGCATATATTAAGCAATGCACCTAAAAATAATTAACCAATTTTACTTATTTCTTCTATTAGTTTTATTATATCAGTATCAAGTATATGTTAATGAAATATGTGTGACTGCTGTTAACGTGTCAAATGATATCAATATATTTTAGCTATACAAATAACTTTTAACATTTGCCATATAAGTTACCACAACAACTTATTTAACTGCTGTTCAGCGTTAAAAAACAGAAAATGCAGTTTTAGGTAAGTTGTATTAACGTTTATAATCTAGTAAAGTTAGTTTGACTCCTATTAATTGATGTAGGTAAGTTCTTTATACTTTATTATATGTAGATAATGGTAAAACTTAAAAGTAGGTAAGTGTTCAGATTTGTAGCATTAATATGATGATGATTTATGACATTCTATTTATTTCTACTATGTTTGTTATCATTTTGACAATAATAAATATTATGTCTTATGATTCATGTAGTTAATATAAAGTATTTAATAATGTTGTTTATTTTTATGCTCCTATACTGAAATGAGCAGTATTGAGCGTAGGAAATATTTTTCCAGTTGAAATTCATGATGCTGAATCAAAAGCTTTCAATTTGCTCATATCTGTGTGAATATGCTCATCCGATAGTGAATATGCTTGGTACAAACTATGCTTTTTACTAAAACAGCGCTTTTAACTTTACCCTTTAATTCTATTCACTTCTTCAAAACATACGATACGGATAAGAGAATTTGCGATTGATAGATGAAAAAAAAAGATAAGCATAAATGAACACATTTATGATTGGATGATCACTGATTATCAACATATAAATAGTGTTCAGGGATCAACATTTAACCCCTGATAAAACTTAAATAAAAAATATAGTATCTTACACCAAAAATGTCTTTGCTTTTCATTTTAATCTACAGCGCATAAGACTTATTAATCAGAGAATTTCAAAAGTCCCTCGTGAAATGAAAGTTGCTCACATTTTACACCTCGTTTTATACGAATGCTTGGATACAAGGTCAGGAACACTAACTCCTTTGTTTCTATTATAAGCGGATCTGACTATAATGTTAAAAACTTTTACAATATTTCTTCATCTTTCTCTGAATATTTCTCCTCTTCCGCCATCCGTAATTAATTTCTTGCGTGCCTTTTAGAAAATTAAAGAAATAATACAGACGAAGCATAAAAAGGAGGAATACTTTGACGAGACTCAGTGTTCCCGAAAAATAAAGTAAGAAAAATTACTTAAACAAGATCTTCACGCAACATCTGATCTTACAATGTCCCAGCACATCTAATAAAATCTGAATTTAATATTTAATCCCATTTGTTGCCAAAGAAGGGAAGCAACTTCTGGGTAAATGTACTTTTAGAAAATGTAACTGCGAGCAAACAGGAAGAAGAAAAGAGAAAACTGACTTCCTTTTGAACTGAAAACGAAAGTTGACCATCAAAATTGAATATATATAAATTATGCAATTCGTTTGAATTTTGTTTGAGAGGTGTATTAAAACGGAACATTTGCTCTTTTTTTTTTTTTTTTTTCTTTTTCGTTCTTTCGACTCGATTGATTCTGAAATTTTGTTTTTCAAGCGAGCAAAGTAAGTTTTGATTCATCCGTGATCTGATTTGTTTCTTAAACTTTGTAACATATTAAAGGACAACAGCGGAAAATATGTAAAACTGATTTTGCATACCCTCGATTTTTCATTTTTCTGGCTTTTCGTTTATCCATCACTTTCTTATTTTTTCCCCTCGAGTATTTTTAAAAATATCAAAAAAAGAAGGGATGGGATTCAAGCTCTTGAAGTGCATAGAGAACATTATTTTTTTGTTTGTACACCCAAATCTGTTTTTATGCGGTCTTTTTTTTATGCGATATTTTTTTTTTTTTTTTTTTTTTGTGCGAATTTTTTTTTGCGCGGTATATTAAAATTTCAATCAGATTGGGATTCAATTGATGAAATTATTTTTAAAACGAGTGCGAAATAGTACATTTCCCAAGGGACGACATAGAAACCTCAATGGGAAGTCACTGTTACCTCCCAAAAATTTTCTTATTCGGGAAATTTTGTCCAACTACTCGGCAAAAATTATCACTTGGTTTATTTTGATTTCGTTTAAATATTACAATTTTGTAAGTTTTAGGGTTATTTTCTACGTGAGACTTTTTTTATGCGGTCCTTATCCACCGCATGAAAAAAAAATTTAACTGTGTTGCGAAAACAACTTTTTAAAGCTACTCGTGAAGCTTCGCGCAATTTTTTATGCGGTTTTTTTTTAATGCGGTCCCTATCCCGCACAAGAAGAGGTTTGGGTGTAATTAATTTGATTTCTCTTAAAAATAAGTAAAAATTTATAAGTTAATCTTCATACGTTTATCAGAAACGAAAGCCTTTAGGGATATCATGTTTAACCTTACCCTAAATTAAATAGACGCCTTTATTAACAAAAAAAAGTTAAAAGGTTATCTTGTAGAACTTGTTTCGAAAGTTGAAAGCTTGAAACCTGTTTTCTTCAACTGAAAATAGAATACGGATTATATACTTCTATGAGTATTAAAATTTGCATGCAATACGATCTTTGGCTGTTTAGTTAGTCATGAAAAATATTAGTCATAGCTAGAACAGTCAATCTGACTAACATATACTAAAACAGGATACACATGTAATTAAATTTCTGAAAAGATTCTGCTTTTGCTGCTTCCAAAACTATGAATGAAAGCGTAAATAAATCAAATTATAACAGAAGATTGAAAACTTAAATTTTATAAGAGTCTACATAAAGTCAACTATAATTTTTTAAAGAAATATGCTATTTGTTATCTAATTTTTATAAGATAATTTTCCTTTAAAGCATAACATATTTATTTGGTTAACAGAAAAAAAAGACCTTACAAATGTACCAAACTTCTTGGTCTCATATTCAACAATCATATTTTTAAACAAAAAAATCATATCTTTGTACTAATAATGAAAAAATGTAAAGATTTTAGCAAACAATTTTCACTGTTCATAAATTGAATTAATAGTAGGCTTTTCAATTGTACATTTCACTTCACGTTAAAAACAACAGCGAAGCATCTTTTTCCAAAGAGACAAAAACTGCATAGAACAAAAGGATCGATTTATCAAACTAAACGGCTTTTCTCAAGAAAAATCAAATTAAGGAAATAAAACTATATCCTTATAAGAATTGGACGGATTGGCTTTTAAGGAATTCTCGAAAAATCGCTCTGGAATTCAAAAACCATTATGTTTCGTTTCGTTTAATATCTTGTGATCTATACTCCAGTAAAAGTTTTTCGTTACATTTTTAATAGAAAAATTTATTTAGTTATTCAGTCAGTTACATCTAGGTTAGATCATATGTCCAGGCTTCAGCATTTATATTTTTCAGTATTATTCTTTGGATCATTACTTAAATGTTATTTCAGCAGAAAATTCCTCCTGGGGATTATTTTATGAGAGTCTATTCTTCAAAACTGCACTTTCTGACTGAGCGAGTGTACTGTGTAATTATAAGCGTAAGAAAATTAATTCCCTGACACACTGAAATACAAAAGGAAGGTTTTCATCCTTTACTAAGGAGCATAATTTAAAAGCAAATTAAAACTAATCATCCGGGTTCTGACCTGAGGTTACCGTCGGTGAATTTTCGAGATGCAGAAAATCATCAGCACTCATGTCATATGATTATGCTGCATGTGAAAGATCTCTAGGGTATTCGCTTGGCTTTGAATTCCCCACGGCAAACTTAAATTCCTAGTGCAGTTTTTCACCGAAGAGAGCCCAGGTGCCTCCGTCTGGTGGAAACTGGGCGTCAAAAACTACTTGTGTCATACATCAGCGCCATAATGATGGCGCATGAAAGACTGATGCTTTGTCGGAGAGTTCACTAGGTCTGGTAAATGTCAAATGACCTCTTACACAGCCCCGCAAAATAAAGGACCTAATCATTTGCCCCTGGCGTTATTAATCGTTGTTTTTCCATCAAGCATTGAAACAATAAAAATATATGACAAGAAAACATAGCTCATTTTTTCACATCAAATTTATTTTACTCAATGACCGCAAAGTTTTGTCTTAATCCTTGACTACTGCGTTTAAATTTACTAGACTTCTGATCGTAGTATAAATGTGTGCTGGAGAATTGCCCTTAAATTAAAACAGGCTTTTTATACTGATTTAAGGGTTAACTGAGGTTGAAGGAAACAGAAATTCAATGCTTCAACTTCAGATCATTCCCTTTCTTTTAGATGAATTCAGACATAAAATGCTGTGCTATGTGTCCAAGACTGACCCTCTCTGTGAGTAACTGGGTATAATTAGTTTGATTTTATGGCTGTCAGCGAATGAAATCATATTTCCTTTTACCACAGAGACTACAGGGTACATGTAAGCACCCCATTTATTTCCCATGAGGTGGATGCGGATAGATAATCACACTATATACAACCAGTTTAGAAGCTTAAGAAGTTCGAACAATGCTCAATCAGTGGCCCGTCAGTCGTATGCGATCCTTTAATTCCTCAAAATGTAATGTGGTCACTTGAAAAGAAATATCATAAAAAGTTAAATTATGGGTTGAATTTATGTAAAATACACTCAAAAGTGCAGTTCACAGTAACATTTAATCTTTCAAAAACAGGAAGAATGAGGAATTTAATTGTTTCCATTTACCGCAGAGCATGTATGTTATAAATGGAAACACCTAAATTTGCTCATCAAAAATAGCTGGGAAGGTAAAATTATTAAATAAATGTTTTTAGTAGTCCTCTACATGACAGATCTTTTCATTTGAAAAGATACACCATAAAAAAATTAAATTATGCGCTGAATTTACGTAAAATGAAAACAAAAGTGCCATTTACATTAACATTTAATCTTCCCAAAAATAGGACAAATGAGAAATTTAGATGTTTTTATTTACCCCTGAGAAATTTAGATTTACCCCAGAGCTTGCATGATATGTTGCAAATGGAAACACCTAAATTGCTAATCAACAATAGCTGGGAAGGTAAAACTCATTAATAAATGCGTTTAGTAACCTTCTACATGACAAATAAAACCATTCGATACCAGTTGCTTTAAAATTGTAGATCTGCTGAAGAGGGAAATGTAAGAGCATTAATCAAGAATTAATAATAATAATAATAAAACTTTGTTCAGTGTCATGATCAAACAATAATGAGGCCTAGGAAACATGCGAAATTCTCAGTGGCCTAGTCTTCCCTCCCTAACAGTTTTGCCTCAAAAATTGTTGTTTCATCGTTTGTTTCCATTCTCCCCTTGTTTCTCTTTATCCAAAAGAACCTATATATTCATGTTAAAATTCAGTACAGAAATGTTTTACTTTTTAATTTACCACAATAATGGTAAAAATGTTTTTTTTTAAATATAAAATTAGGTTATTAACCTTTCAGTGTGCATTTGGAAACATCTAATTGAAACCTTACCGGAAAAAAATCAACTTCTCTCCTACCCCCCTACCCCCATTTTTTATATTTTTTTAGTTTCGAAATGCACCGGATATGACCAAAATATAGAATCAAAATTATTCCAGTCCTTAAAACTTGATATAACTAGAAAACAAATTTTCCAGTGACTGTTGCTAATATTAAAAACTTGCTAAATTACTGTCTGAATCATGTCAACTGTTGTCACTATGTATAATATGTCGTACTAAAACTACATGTTTAAAATAAGACCTTTTTAATCTTCTTTAGTTTTATTTCTGTACAATGATTGTAGTGAATTATTATTTTTCTACATATTAATTTAAATTCCTACCAGAAAATAAAGGGATGCATTTTTTGATCGCTGCTGATAAAGTAGAACTGGTGTACTGTAAACAAGAAATGATTTGAATAGTTACAATAAGCGGTTCTTTATTTTATACTATATGCGTTACTCACATACTTTTGAGAAGGTATACTAGAGTGCATTAAATATATATATTCATGAAGATAGAATTGCACTTAGATCAATTGCACAAATTCCCTCTTATTATAGATTTAAAAAAAAAATTAAAATCCCAAAAACTAATTTTTTGAATAATTGTATTACACTTTGCCCTCATTGTATTAAGAACCAAAGTTTATTTTTAATTATTTTTATTTTAGCAAAATATGCTCTTAATTAACTCTATAATGCTTTAGAATGTTTTCTAATTTTCTGTTGAGGAATAAAATGAGATCCTTCTTACGTAAAACGTTACTTAACACTATTTGGCCCTTTTATTGCAACATCTTAGATCTTTTAATACCCCTGTAACAGCAATCTAAGAACAGCCTTCAGCCAATCCAATGCAGTATAAAATTAAATTACGCATCTAAAGCAAAAAAAAAAAATTTCTAAGATGCGCGCCACTTCTTGTTACCTTCTAGTAAGACATTAAGAAGCGAAATAAAGTGACTAATTAACTCATGATGCATTCTTTATGCGACATGCGTATATATGTATGTGTATTTATTTATTTATTTCAAATATAGTGTGTATATTTATTTCTTTAAAGTTCTGCTTGAAATAATAATGTATCAAACACTACACTCTTTTTAAAAACTTTTTTTAACTCTTCATTTATGTATTAGCTCTTTTTTTCTATATCTTTATTATTTATTTAAATTTTTCAGACTAAATTTTAAAATATTTTACATTTTGATTATTTGTTTACTGATTGTTTTATAGTTTTCATTTTATGGTATTTTTAACATACGAAACTGAAGAAACTGATAATCAAGTAGGGAAATGGTGAGGCAAAGTGAAATAGCTAAGATGACTAAGTTTTTTCAAATAGAACAAATTGGAAATTAGTTTGAAATTTTTTTCACTTTTTTTTCCTGCGGCAAGTGAAACATAAAATATTTTTCTAATGAAATACTTTTTATTCGATTTTAAAAAGTATTTTTGATCAACTGAATCAGTAAATAACGTTAAATGAAAAAATAAAATAATAATAAAATAATTAACTAAATTCATTAATTAATCTAGGGGAAAACGAGTGAGTAAAAGATGAAATGAATAAGAAAATAAGTGAATGAATGAATAAATAAATTGATTACTAAATGAAGGACTGTTAACAAATTAATAAATAAATGAAAATGTAAGTGTTTGAGTAAGTAAAAGAAATAAGCTATTTCACTCTGCCCCGCATGTTCTTGACTAATTGTACAAAATATTTAAAATACAAATAAGCTTAATATTAACAAAATAAATAGTGCACCAACGATTAAAAGATTTCAATTAATATTTAAAATGTTAATAACAAGAACTTTACCAATTATTAATATCAAAAAAAAATTTTTTGACTTACAACAAATTTTTCAATAAGAGTATCAATTTTTGAAAATTGCCTGTATTATCATATGCTTTACTCTTCGGCAGTATTTTTTTCCTGAATGCAAAAGACTACATGCGCTACATTGTAAAAGTATTACCAGATAGGTGGCGCTAAAAGTAGAGTAAATATTTCACCAATTCATTTTGCCCCACTATTTTAATTTTCCCCACATTGCCCGACTATTATTTTTTTCCATTCAAATCAGGCAAAATATCATTGTACCTGCTTAAGACATGAGATTTAAGCAATAAAGCATCATCAAAACAATAGAAAAACATGCAAAAAAATATAAAAAAGGCAGTAAACTATTATGTTTTTTTTTCTTTTTAAAACTACTTTAAAAATTATAAACATTAAATTGGTTTAATTTTTATGGGATTAACCTAACTTATAACATTCGTATTGCTTTTGTCGTGAATGTGCACAAAAAAAGATATATTTAATTTTTTATTTAAAATTTAATCGAAAATTTTATATAAGTTTCCTGCGTGGATTTCATCTAAGTTTTTAATTTTCCTATCTATCGATGTGTCTGATTTTTTGCCGAAGACAAACTTTATTCGAAATTAATATGTCTGTATTTAACGATCAAAGAAAAGGAAAATAGCTTTGTCTATGTTCTTATGTTTGTTGACTGTAACTGCGGGTCTTTTTTATTTTTTTGCTGATTTATTCATTTATTTATTATTACATTTTTTTTAATGTGATTTAAAGAGAAAGTGATTTTTTGCCCTACTTTTAGTTTCATCTTCCCGCGTTTTCAACTTTTTCCTCCTTGTTTCCCCTTTCTCTTTCTTCTGATAAATTTATGATCACAGGTACCGATTTTATTTAATGTTTTACATTTTCGGTCATTTTGATTCGCATTTCCATCACCCCCATTCAAGCACATAAAATTTGGGTCAACATGTACTAGGAACATTCGGATGTTGTGGTGATTCATTTATATATTTTCTTTTTATCCAATTCTACTCTTTTACTTAATTTTCAGGCGACATTTTTAAAGAAATTTCTTAATGCGGGGATGAAAAAGTCCTTGCATGCTTCAAACTTTCTCATCAGTCTTATTTTGTCTAAAAATAAACAGAAAATGTATTTGCGCTATGCCTCCATGTAAAACGCTATTGGGACTAAAAACGAAAACTGAGACAGAGAGATAGGGATACACACTAAATGCGATTGGTTGAATTTTTACCATAATGATACTAATCTGAATTATCTTTTACAATAAGTGAAGCTGAAATAAATTACTTTTTGGTGCGATCATTTTATAGCATTTACAATCATGAAGGAATTTTAATTTTGAAATACGAACGTATCCCTAAAATAACAAAACTTTCAAGTTTTGGACATGGAAGATTTCAACATTTATTTTAAATCAACTATCCATACCTACTACTTCTGGTTTAAAAAAAATAATCTTTTATTGCGCGTATCATGGATTTCATCTATATTTCACTTTATGCTTTTATGTGCTCATATATCTTCTGTTAAACTCTCAAACATTTTATCTCTAACATTTATCATTAAATATGTGGTGCTCCAAAATTTATTATAAAATATTTAAACAAACGAGCTTAATATGAAGCATATAACATGGTTATCAGAGAAAGTTACGCCAACTTAATAGGCCCAAAAGACACCATCAAACTTCTATTATGCCCATTCACAAATTGCGCTAAGTATAGTTTCGTTTGCATGATATCTATCCTTCCTGTAATGATTTAAAGGCTTTACCAGGTACCTGCAGTGGATAAGCTATAGTTTTAATCTTGCTGCATTAAGAAATGTTATATATATGAGCACATTTAAAAAGAAATTCCGTGATATTACACCAATATAGTCGCTGGTAAATTTAGACAAACCTCTTTGCTCTCTCAAACTGATTAGGGTTGAGGTGCTCTTAGAATTTGGCAATCAAATTTCAGATATATATATATATATATATATATATATATATATATATATATATATATATATATATATATATATATATATATATATATATATATATATATATATATATATATATATTATATATATATAACTGAAAGTATTTTGTACATAATAAAGCTACTTAATTACTGCCTCATAGCCGCAGTTAAGGAAAAATTTAAAGCACTAGCGAACAGGTCCGTTACAATATTTTAGCTACCAGTGCGAACCCATATTCTGCAATAATATGAAGTTATTTGCCTGCAATTGCTATTAAAAACTGGTAAGCCCAAAATCAGCTGTTCAGTATTTCTTTCAATTTTTACATAATTCATAGGTTTTGGATAAGATAAATTTCAAGAATCCAACAGAGCTCAAAGCCATAAAAATTAAATAGCGACCGCGACTGAGTAATTTCTTCGTAAGTTTTTATCTTTAGTGAGATCAAGTAAGGTACAAAAAAAAAATTGTTTTCTGCAATAGCATAGACATTACGAAACTTATTTTTTGCACAGCTTTGAAATGAAGCTTTAAAATCAACTTGTACCATGTACAATAGTTTTTATATATATATATATATATCTTCTTGGTTACTTTTTGATTGTCCACTTAGGCTAGTGATGACTAAATAAATATGACTCCACATTTTATAACCACCATTAATATTGTCTTTTACATTTATCCGAATAAAAAAGGAAGTGTATGCTGGTAGTCCAGTAATCACCCCTCTGATAAGGAGGATAACAGAGTGAGGCGATTCCATGAATAAACTTTTGACGATCACTGAACAAAATCCCATGTGGCTAAATAGATCAAACACAGCAACTCTTTCTTCTAACCTCTGAAACCACTTAGTAATACAAAGGCATCGCAGTAACTGCAATATTGAATGGACAATCAGAATGAGAAAAAGACCGACATTCTGAATGCAGTTAAACAAACCATCATTTTTTTTTTTTAATTTCACTTAACTTACACTAGTTATCACTTTCATCTAACCTTTAGTAATTTTCAAGCCAAATAAAGAAACAATTATAGATGAACAAATTCATTTATTCAAAACATTTCGGATCACGCCAACCTCTCATATGAGTTCATAAGTATGAACTTTCTATATATAATCGACTTAAATATTTTCAATAGGCTTGATTTAAATATTATCAAATTCCAATGAGATAAAATGATTACATTAAATGCTTGGTTGGCCAGCAAACAATTACTTCACTTTCAAGACAATAAGGAAAAGCTGCATTGTTACAATGCCCCTTTGATCCTCCACAGCTCGTTGCATTCTAGTTACAGAAGTTTACAGAAGAGAAAAACAGTAGCTAACTGTTTTTAAAAGCATGACTAAAGCAAAGCTAATTCCAAAAAACATAACAAACAGCAGACCAGTTTGTTCAAAAGAAAGCATTGACCAGAGCCAACCATGTGTAGTAAAACATTTAATGCTTTTAATGTAATTTGTTTTGGTTTTTTTTTTTTTTTTTTGGATCTCCTGGGAAAAGCAAGCACTCTTTATTCTCTATCCTGTATACATTTAACCTTTTTTCCCTTTAAATGTTCTAACAGACTACCGGAACTTTCATTTTCAAGTGCCCTAACTGGAAAAACTCTCCTATAATTCAAATCGACAAGCGCCTCTTGATTTCTTCAAACAAAGTCTATAATTTGATTTAAACCGTTTGTTTTCTGTCAGAGAAAAATCAGTAAAAAGTAAACGTTAATCTGCTTTTCTCCACTATATTGTCAACACAACTTATATTTTCTCCTTATATGTAGCTAGCGCAGCGAGGTTTTTTTTTTTTTTTTTTTTTCTTTTAACATGTCTGCGTATGTATGGTTTAAAATATTCTCTCGCTATGAAGTTTTTTTTTTTCCTTTTTTACATTTTGTATAAGATTTATTATCAAAAATGTTTAAGGTTCGAACTTTTAATACAACAGATTAATACATTTTTCAAAAGAGACAGAACTTGTGTCTCGCGGCAAATATTTAGATAGCTTGAAAACATTTAGCCATTCTTTAAGCATATATTTCATCAATCATTCTCTATTTCCTTGTCATTTTTCATGAAATGAGAATTTGCTATCTGAAAAAATAAAAATAATAACCATTCGCAAAATGTAAAGATTACGATGCATTACATTTTATTTATTTAAAAATGGAGCTACTCTTATAATATTTATTGATTGTTGAAACAGTTTAGGGCCTTTGCGCTTATGCGTACATTTCACCCAAAAATCTTGTTCGTTAAAAGTTCAAACAGTTTAATAAAGCTTGAAAAAGAGAATATATCTGTTAAAATGTTCTTACTGTTTAAAAAGTATATTTTTAATAGAAGTTTCTGTGTGAATTTGCAGTAGACTCACATTCACAGTAAAATTATAATGTAGCTTTAATCTTTTCTTATTTCATAAGATAAAATAATTGTAACTTTCTTCCCATGGAAAAGGCAAATTTAAGGTAAAAAAAACATAGACTAATTTTTTTGATTTAAAAATAGGTAGTATCTGTCTGTAATTTCTATCTGAAAGTATAATTGCCGTTTAAAACATTTCAAGCCCATTGTGATTACAAACGTTTTAAGAATGATCATTGACCTATTTTTAGTTTACCATGCTCAATAATAAGATAGGATTAATGAATGATGGTTTGTGAACTTGGTTTTTTTTCTTTTCACTCTCAAAAATTCAATCTGTATGATTGCGACTCAAATAGCAGCAATTATTTTTCCTTCCGCTTCACCAATATCTTTATTAAATTATCCATTTATATTAAATTTTATAAACAACTTTGGATGATATTGGAGCTGATTTTTATATAACACAAGAATAAAACCCACGATCGAGAAACTTTAAAACTGTTCAAAAAAAAAAATGCGGCAAACAGGAAATTAAATTTTCGAAAACATATTTTTCAAGCGTATCTTAGAATGCTCGGAGACGGAAGCAAAAGAAATGACTGAACGAAGCTTAATCATAAACAAAAAGAACTTTTAAAATGCAATAAATTGGAAAGGATACAGTAGCGTAAACAAATAGAAATATTTTACTTTTTGAGCTCTCTAAAAAGCATTTTCCCACATAAAATTGAATTTCTATCGAAATAAAAAAAACGCTGTCGCGTAATTTCATTTTGTTGAAGAAAATGAGAAGGGAAAACACTTGAATTCAGGGAAAAGCTATCCTTTCATGAAGAACTAGTGAATTTTGTTCTTATAGTTTAGAAGTAAAACTTTGGATAACATGTAACATGTTCTTTAAATGATTTTATTTAGTCTAAATTGGCTTAAGAAAAAGCATGTACTTTCTTTTTTGCCTACACTTATTTTTAGGAGAGACTTTTTTTTCTTGTATCACTATAAAGAAACACAAAATATAGTGCTTGTTGAATTTTCAAAAAAAGGAACTATCTAATTCTTCATATTATTTGACATTCATACTTACCTGTGCATGTTTTATGAGCAAAAAAATACTATTCTTTGATAGGTGTTAATGGAAAACTCGGATGAGTTTATTTGTTAACACAGCAGAACAAGTAACTGGAGAGTACTGAAAAATGAATGCAGTTTCTGCAAAAAAATATTAATTTATATGCAAAATTATTACACTTGAATTTATTTGAAGGCACAGCAAATAAATGAATAAATAGAAATCATATTTGAGCTAATTTTGTGGACCGAAACTTACAATTTTCTGTTAACTCTTAATGACTTGTACGCTTGAGTTTAATTAAAAACATCATGAAAAAATAATGATTTATAAATCAAACAGTTATGCAAACTAAAAAGAATTCTGAACAAAAAAAAAAATAGTTTGCAGTCAAATGTTAATGGCAAAGTTGCACGAAATGACAACTTTAATTAAAAGCAGAAAAATGACTAAACAGCTATGAAATAATCAAATTCAAAAGAAAATTTTATACTTAGAGAGTGATTGTATTTTCCTAAAAATACAAACAGGAAAAGGCTTTTTAAAACCTAAAAAATGGGTGTCATAACAAAAATTTTGGTTATCTAAAAAAAAAATTGTGTAACCTAAATCGGTGACAGCTTAGCTGCTTCCACTGCTCTGGAGAAACTATAGCGTAACGTCTCAAATATTTCTACGTAAGGTTACATCAGAATTTTCTGTACGCTTACAGAGAAACTGCTTAAAAGGTTACACATTAGCATACATTTAGCTTTCATCTCCCTTTTTTGAACGGGTACTCATTTTTAATTGTAAGTAGACTTCTATTTCAAGCTAACTATTCGATAGTTTAAATTATCCGGATATATATTAAAATGATCGAGTAAGAATTTCTTTCTCTACGTTTTAAGTTGACAGTACAAAAATAAATAAGTAGATTAAAATTACTTGAAATTCGTTATAACAGTATTAAAAAAATAATCATCCTGGAAGAACCCTCTTTACAGCTCTAGCTTTTTATTATCCGTTTATTCAATATTTCATTCATGCTTTTTCACCCCTCCCCCCCCCCTCAACCAATATACACCAACTACTTATTTTAACATACGAACATGAAATATTTATTGCATTAAGAGAGGAAATAATTTCAGGGAGGTTCAAACCCGCAACGAGAGTCTTACCGACTAAAGCCGATTTTCATTTCTCTAATAAGAGTTTAATTGCTCTGCGTCGATTCTGATCTTTACGCATGCGCTTTGAATTCTACAGAAACCATAATGCTACACAATAAAGAATTCGTGTAACGTTACACCCATTAATACTGGTAATCTTGTACAGTTTTTTAAAGTGTGCGCATAAGCGTGTCTGTAAAGTGTGTACTCATTCTGTAAAGAATAATGAATTCAGGGGCACTCGTGATGATATATTAAATACCTTCACAAGCCGTACCAAATGAGAAGTGGGTGCTTTGATGTACTGATCCAGGGCTTAATTTTCATCAAAAAAAGTACGAAAACGCCAATTGCCTTCAGAGTATATTTTCATACGCAAGTAGCCTGAATTTCATCTGATGTGTAAACATTCACATACAATGGAGATTATGTACGAGAACTGAGCTCCCGTGAGCTCCGACGCAAATTAGGACCTGCCGGAACCGTTATCCAGTCGCCTAATAGGAGTTCTTTTAAAACTAAATGAGAATCACAAACCATTCGAATTGATTTTTTTACAAATAAAAACGTGTTTCTCATGGCTTTCTGCAACTGAAAATTATCAGTAATATTCATCTATTTTGAGAACTTTCGCAAAAGTCCTTAGTTAAGTCCTAAGAAGTCTTTATTTAAAGCACCCTTCATTGCATGCTGTTATGCCAGTCTCTTAAGATGTGATAATACAGCACTAAATTCATCTCCCCCAAAATCGCATTCTTAAAACACATAAAACAATTCACAACACACAAACGCAATAAGATAATGTGATCATTTTGTTATCCATCAAAAAGGAGCGGAAAATATATTTTATAATTAGTTTAATGACTTTTAATTAAAACTGCTTTTTATTTCACAATAAGCTGCTAAACAACCCAAAAAGATGAAGAAAATTTTAAACTAGAGCTTTTAAGCTCTAGACTGAAAGATCTAGATACGAAATTCAATCTTAGTTAAATTATCCAAATGGAGGTTTAAAATAATCTTTCCGAGCTCTGCGGAATGTATACAGTTAAAAAGCTCTTCACTAATGGGACACACGAAGCATATCAGTATCACGGTTGCAGTGCTCTATTAAAAGAAAACATTTTTATTAGCTTCTAATTAAAGCAGTCTAAAGTATAAACAAACCCCTCCCTTCAGCGGAGAACAATCATTCAACTTAACTTTATGCCATATAAGTGGTGCTGTTGTTTTGGATGTTATCGAGTAATGTAACTGAAGCACCCTAAAAAAATATATTTAATAACTTAAAGCCAAACGAAAGGTGTCAACATTTCCATTATAGGTTTCGAAAATTGGAAAGATGCGGTTCCATAATTACATAGCAACCGCAAAATAATGATTTTCTCCCTGAATCTATTAAAATAATGGGTAGAATTATTCATTTGTTTTACATCAGAAATTTCATTTACAAAATAAACGTGCCAAATATTTCAAACCACAGAAAAAAAAACCTCTCCTGTTGAACGCAATTTCTCTACAAAAAAAAAAAAAATACTTTAAAACAGTGTCACGTAAATTTATCATCTCGTAAACTCAAAAAATAACAAAGTATGAAGATAAAGATAAAATCCTTGTTTCCTTTACTCAAGAAAGACGTGACTATTCTAACTAAGTTTTTGAAATGTTGACAAAACAACTATCTTTCCAGCCGCCGTACCCATTTTTACACCGCCTTGTAATGTTGTATCGCTATATCGTTAAATGTGGTAACTTTGTGCCACTTATTGATGGTTTTTAGCACATTTCCCATATCATTTGAAATAACGTGAGAGGAATTTTACTCATTATTAACTACACATCTGAGAAATGCGACTGAAAACGCTAGTTAGGGTAAGGAATGGAGAATTATTTCGTGAGTACAACGTTGTGTACAAAGGGGGCGTGAACAGAAATTTTGGGGCTCGTCGCAAATGACTTTTACGGACCTCCCTCCCCCCCTCCATATTGCTTACACTATATCCCCGGCACATATTTCACTACTCATTTTTAAAATAATGGGCCCCCTTCAGACTCGGGCCCGGGAGAACAGGTGTCCCTTCTCCCCCCTTGTGTACGCCCCTGTGCGTACATGAATGCGCTAACTATGTGCCGCTACCTTACTCTCGTTAAAAATACATGTTAAGTTCACTTTGTCATAAAATTTTCACATTCAATTATTCATGAGTGAAATTTGTATTTAAAATGGTAATTTTTGTATTTACTTTTGATTTTTCGGTGGAATAAAAAAAAAAACTTCAGTATAAATCTTTAAAAACTAACATTCATATACCAAATTTTAAAAGATACAGATTTTTTTTTTCGTTTTTGACCAGGTTTCCTAAATATGTTGATCATATTTTAAAGGTACCTTACCCAATTATTTTTTACCCTTTTGAATGCAACCAAAAAATGTGCCAGTAGAAGACACTGACGAATTCTTTACAACTAAAAATAGATAAATAAAATACCTGTATACACACACACACACACACACACAAGCAAAAATAAAATATGTATCAAGGACATAAGTTTGAAATAAATTGTCCATGATATTTCGGAGTAACTCCATCAGTCTTTTAATTTCGTTCTTATGTAGTTCCAGTAGGAACACCCTCCATCTACCTCTATCTCTTTTCTTGATTTTGAAAAAGGTCAAAACAAAAAATCTTTAAAATATAACACCATATATTTCATATATTGTATAGAATGGGAGTTTTGCCTTCATCGGTAGAACTTGATGCCGTAAGTGATTAACAAAATCGCACTGGCCATCATCAAGATTCACAGCTATATCTAATACGACTTTCATAGACATGAAATAAAAAATTATTAAATAAAAACAAAAAACCCGACTGCGAGAAAACCGAAAAACTAAAAAGAAAAATGTATAAGCCCAGTAGTTCAGAATGTTATTAAGTACTACTGAATAACTACACCGTTGAAATAGTTTCATAACCGTACACAGATAAGACAAATCATAAATTCAAAAGCAGAATAGAAGGATCAACAGTCGGGGCCCATTCCTTTCTGATTCAAGGAACCCCGTAAAATTTGAATGAGCCCCGACTGATGATCCTTCTATTCTGCTTTTGAATTTATGATTTGTCTTAACTATGTATGGTTATAAAACTATTTCAACGGTGTACTTATTTAGTAGTACTTAATGACATTCTAAACTACTGGGCTTATACATTTTTCTTCTTAGTTTTTTTTTTTTTTTTTTTGGTTTTTACGCAGTTGGGTTTTTTGTTTTTATTTGATAATTTTTTATTTGACACTTTGTAGTTAATTTTCATTGACTTAGTTATTATGATTATGATACGGTACATTTCGCAATCTTGTCATTTCATTGAGAGAGTTTGTTTGTATCGTGAGGTCTATAAAGTAACTTGCGGTGGTCTAAACTACTGATAATTAGTCCCTTTAAGGACCTAACTCCTCTTAAAGCTACATGAGCTTGACCTTCGGCAGAAATGCGCGAACTGAAGTAAACCACAGCACAGCTACATAAACAATCTGTATAACTCATGATGACGCGAAATCGGAAACGTCGTCAGTCAAATCTTTCTCGCAAAACTAAAAAAGCCTGTCGAGAAAGTACACGTCGCGAAACTCAGTCCCATGAATCAAGGCAAAAACAAATGCAACATGTTAGAGATGAAAATCGATAGACTTTCTTTTGGTGCTTATTGCACGGGTTTATTTTGATGAGGACTACAATCTGAGTGTCTTGCTTTCGTTATGCATAAGAAACTTTTTATTACAGTACAGAATACAAATAAAGAATACATGAAAGAATTAACATAAGAAAGAGGGAAAAGTACATCCGGAGCGAGGGTGTCTTGACCCACCGCCTCAAGTGGGGGAAGCAATCGCTTAGACCACTGAGATTTCAATTAGTAGTTTTAGTAAACAAAAAAATTCAGGCAGCGAAAACTACCTGCATGTATCGCACGCAGGTAGCGTGCGACACAGTGTGCGGCACCCAGCGTGCGCCGATCCCAAACTGACAAAATAGCAACTGGTTTTTGAAATGGTACTTTTGATTACTGTCATGTGTTTAGTGAAACTCCCAAGGTTAAGACAAATCGATTGACGTAAGAATTACCAAAATTGGCCAAGGCGTTTAGCCTGTAGAACGCCACATAGGAACAGACATACATACATAGACTGATAAACACATTACCCTCCTTTGCGTCACGCACGCGCAGTCGGGTAAAAAATATATGTATTACGGGGGAAACAGTGAAAATTAACGAATGAATATTGTCAGTTATGAAAATTGGATGCTCAAAGCTGCAATACGTGTTTCTAATTTTTGGTAATTTTGACAAAAGATTCAAGCAAAATAATTTCTGTATTTGGTTATTAATATTAATACGATTCCATAGAAACATAAAAGTACAACGTTAAAATTTCCAAGAAATTAAAATACGTAGAAATAGTGGCTTTACAAGCGACTCTCACGGCATGCAGAAAAAATGCGTAACACCACCATTCACATTTTTTTAATCACTAGAAGAAAATTATATATGCTTTAAAAGAGTATCACTTTCTGCTAGGTAGTGCTGCATTGTAAAGTTTTATTTACACTTCGACAGCCGATGCCAGGGACGCATCAATGTGAGGTCACAGGAAGTCACTGGCAACCTCCCAAAAAGTTTCTTTATTTGGAAATTTTGGCTGACCATTCGGCAAATTCAGCGACCTAACTACAATATTGCCCCTATAAGAATGTCCCTTTTTATTAGATGTACTTAAGTGCGCATAATACCCATATTTTATCATTCGGCAAAACTTGGAACTCCATTCAGAAAATTGAGAGCTTCAGCCCTCCTAAAAACGTTGATTCGGGGCGCCCCTAGCCGCTGCATAGTCCATAAGTCCAGACAGATGCTGTGACACACAGTTGGGTTGGGATGCTGGCACAAAGTTGGCGTTTTTAACGTTACATTTTAATTGTAAACTTAGTACTACTCAGCAGTAAGTATTGTTTTTTTTTTTTCTATTCTACTAAATATTTTCAGTATTTTTAGAATTAGGTAATACATAACTTAATTAATGAATAAAATACCCCTCCAACTCCTCAAACAATCGTCCACTATTGGGTCATTCCATAGTGACTAACGTAACATTCGCAGCTGATTTTCAAACTCTTTTTACTTACAACGGGAGTAAAAATAAATGTGTTTTGGTTTAATATGCAGATCTAAAATTTACATGGTGACTATTTTTTATTTCTACCAAGAATTTGAAGCAAAATAAACGCCAGCAGGTGTTTTTTCACCAAAAAAGGCATCGTTACTAACGTAACATTTTTGCAACCCTGAGAACCAATGCTTATGTTACGAGCTAATTTTTTCTGAAACTTACGCAGACATTTAAAGTTGGCCGATATATTTGTAAGAGGTAAACAATCAATTTTTAAAATCGTACTACAGATTTGTTACAGACGAATCTTTTTTGGCCCTAAATGGTACTTTTCCGAAAAACTGTGTGTGACTAACGTAACGTGACTAACGTAACCATCGAATAACAAGCAATGAATGCATATAAAAAACTTTTTATAGTTAATTTCTTGCTCTTATATTACTTTTACACTTCTTAGGAACCTTCTTTGTGTTGTATTATGGTTTTTTCTTTACTTTTTTTATATATTAGTGTAAGAAATTGAATAGAAGGATTCAGTTCAATTAACTCAATTTGAATGTGCAAAAAAAAAAAAAAAAAAAAAACTGCTTTTACAAACTGAATAACATCGTTCTTGGTCTAATTAAATCCTAAATATCTCTCTTTTAAAAAATTAACTTTTTGCATGTTGGTAGTTTCACTGAATTCTAGTATTCTGCTGATATACTAGTTATCGTTATAAGAAACTCCGTAGTACTTTTCAATGGCATATTATTTTTTAAGGTTTACTGATTCATCGAACGAATAGTGTTGTGCATCCTTTTGAATTAAAATGTAATATTGAAAAAAAAATATTCGAACGTTTTATCAGAATGCATTTTAATTCCAGATATCCCCAAAAATGTTTGAATTTCTAAATGATCATTCTTGCATTTTCTGAAATATATGACAGTAGCGCTTATTGTCACTGTATCATGTAACATCTTCAAATGTTTTCCAACGAGCAGCCGTTACTTCATTTTAATAATAGATGGAGATGTATTTTCTAAAAAATAGAGACGTTCTTCTTTGTTAAGACTGTATTTCTATTATCTTAATTCTTAAGCTTGGATTCTTGTGTTGAATGCACATTCAACAGAGTACTCATTTTGCTTTACTCACTTTTTTTCTTTTTTAATAATTCTTTAAATTGGAGGTATCTTCATAAAGACCTTTAAAAAAGTATTTTTCTAAGTAAACAGAAGGTCTACAATTTAATATTACTGATATTTTTCACCCTTTATTTATTTAATCAATATAGAATGCCTACATATTCAAAATTGTTCATGAAAATTTACATTAAATTAAATAAATTTTAAATATTAGCAGTCATTTTTAAAATGTTACGTTAGTCACATGCAAACCGTTACGTTAGTCACAGCTCAAATGTTACATTAGTCACACTAATTATTTTACATCTACTGATACTAAAATGAATATTTTGCACTTTTTAAGTAGATATGACACAGATGTAAGAAAATAAAAAGTGCTGTTTGGTTCAATCATCTGGTTTAGTTCTTAAGCAGAAAATAGTACATTTTCGTGACTAACGTAACGTAAATATTTTCAGTGAAATAACCAAACTAATTAAAAGACTTAACTTATAATGCATGCAAAAAGAACAGTCAATTTTATTGGGCCAACATCTATTCATTTAGAATAAACATAGTTCTTTTAAAAATTTGCAAAAATTTTTGCATTACACAAGAAAACGTAGACGCATGTTTTTTGCACATCTTTTCTACAACATCGCACGTTTTGAGCCAGAAGAAAAACATCGAATGAAATTTTTGCAAACTGTTATTGGATTTATGTACTAGAAAGTATGCTGAATGAAATGATAGGTCACAATTAAGGCTTTGTGGAAAAAAAATTCTGAGGTTGAGGTTGACATTTCTATGGAATGACCCTATTTTATAATTCTGCAATACTTCACTTCGTAAAAAATAACTGGGTATTAATATGTTTCCTTGCCATGCTATCAAAAGCCCAGATCGGAATCTCGTACTTTTGTTTTTATCGGTTATGTTATCATCTCGAATACTTTTCTGCCATCTGAATCGATGCCTCCGGAAAATGGATGTCGTGCGTTTTTAATGTTTCTGTTTTGATAGGACGCGTTTTTCATTCTTCTCTCGTGACTGAGCGATCGGTCATGACCTCGTTTTCAGAAACAAACACTGGGTCAGTATTACGGATTGTAAAGGATGATCTACTAACACATGTGGGTGGTTATTCAAAGGTGATTCTACAGTATGCGTTAAGGTTATTAATTGAATGATTAAAAGCAAGATACTTTTTTTTTGACAAAAGTATCTTATTTTAAGTAAAAAAATTAGTTACAGAAGTGAAATTAAAACTAACTTTTTAACTTTTTTGTTGCAGTATTTTAATGGGCACAATATTTTGGACACAATTCTTGAATTCAAAGTGCATGTAGGCTGCATATATCATATCAAAACACTTGACTGATCTGAATTTTCAGACCACTGGTGTAGGATACGTCACAACGAGAGTTTCAGTTACTTTTACCACATCAATATTTAACATTTTTTGTTTAGAAGATGTTCCGTTGGCAATCATAATGAAAGAGATACATAAGTGGCCTTCTCGATTATGAATAATTTGTAAAAGAACACCGAATTAAAATACATATTGGCGATTTCAATGCATTCCTTTTTAAAGAAAATGTGCCCTTTCTTTGTTGCTTTCTTTCTTTTGAATAGAGTTTCAATCGTGAATAACTGAATTAACTAAATAAGGAAACATTGTGTCGGGTTATCAACGTCATCATTGTGTCGGGGGTATCTTAACAATGTTTACAAGTATTTTTAATATCATCTAATAATGTATGCTTAAACAAAGTCACAAAGTAACACGAAGTTGAAGTAATTGACGAACTTTTTTTATTCTTCCTTAAAAAACTCCTTGTTTATCAATTATTTTTAAAGTAACTATAAAGCCATATTTAAACTGTTTTTTCTAAGTAATACATACCGTATTTGTGCAAGTTGCATGAGCAGTTTTTTCATCTATTTAATACTCGTTTTACTTTGAAGTAATACAAGGTGTATTTTCACTTGCTTTTACAATGTATGAAAAACGATGGCTTCGTTTAAGAAACTGGTTTTCGTTCTTATTATGTAAAAGACGTAACGTTTTGTGGCTAATACTTAATTCATTCAATTTGAACATGAGTCGAAAAAATTGGTTTCATTGTCTATCGCTTCAGTGCAATCAAAACAAAGAAAACCCTAGAATCTTCTCCTTAAAGTTCTTTCTTGTATTTTCCGTAAAATTTATAAAAGAAATACTCAACAGTTCATGCTTTTTCAGCAAGGAACTTTAAGCTGTCGCTCTCATCAACCTTTTCCTGCATTCTGAAAATTCATTCTATTAAATAAAATTATTTCATACAAAGTAACCTATATCTTTTCCCTTTCTCAACTAGGACTGAGCAAGAATGTTTAGATATAAAAGTGATTTCAATTAAATTCATAAACTGCCTAGAATCTGACTCAGCCTCAAAGTGATCCTCTCACTTTGATCCTTTTACTTGATCAAAGTGATCTTTGATCGAGATGCGTCAATACATTTTTTTAATGATTTTACTCCTTTCTGGTCGAATGATGTAGCGATATTTTCAGAGCAGTAATTTTAGAAATCATAACACTTCATTTCTTATCACATTTTGGCCATTGTTTAAAGCACACATAATTCAAATTTTAACTATTTTTCAAAACAATATTGCCGGAGATAAGTAAGGAGTATTTCGTATAAAAAAAATAGTTTTGCGTTAAAAGTGCACTTTTCGCTCTCCTTCAACTCGAGCATCAATGTTTACATTTTGCACAATAAAAACAAACCTGTCTGAGCCGCAAGTAGTTTTTAAGGTGTAAAATGTTAAGTTTCGTTAGACATTCACAAATGGATATCTCAAACGAGACTTCAGGCTTCGGCCATTCTGTTTCCCAACAAGTTTTATTATTAAATGTACTTACGTTTATCACATCCAAAGAAATTCAGAACAGTTACATTTATGTACTAAATGTAGCACCATTTGCGAAAACTTGATAATCCCTTATATATATATATATATATATATAAATACTAATGATCTTTTTGGAGATTTTAGTTGTTTCTAAGTATAGCTTTGTTTTTCTGGCAAAAAGTTGTGAGGTTATATTTATTACTTTTAATTTTTGACATAGTAGTGTTATACCTAGGATTTTAGAGCTTTGAGTAAAATGCGTGCTAGGTTCAAGCCTCAGGTAGTCTTTCATTGAAAAGCTTTTCTAGTGCATGCTACACAGCAACACGTAACCATTTCTTGACAAAATACAGGTGAGACTTTGTCCTACCGTTTGCACAGTCATCTACAAATTTTTAATTTTGGCACTTACACCCCTTTGCTTCATGTATGCCTCGAGAAACGATGAATACAAAGACCGGCACATTTTGAGGAAAGAAAATGTTTAAAACAACTAGAAACATCCCCCCTGTTCCTCCACTATTTTTTTTTTCAATGACATATTATGCATGTTGTTATTCTGTGTAATCTTTTACTAATAAGAAAGCTGAAAGTCTCTTTGTCTGGATGTCTGGATCTCTGTGACGCGCATAGCGCCTACACTGTTCGGTCGATTTTCATGAAATTTGGCACTAAGTTAGTTTGTAGCATGGGAGTGGGCACCTTGAAGCGATTTTCCGAAAATTCAATTTTGTTTTTTTTCTATTGTACTACTAGTTACTGCTATAGAACTGTTAATCGAAATACTAGTACTTATATTTATATCTGCAAACATTTGAATTTATATGGGTAGTTCCAAACTAATATAAACATTTCTTGAAAGGAAAATGTCCCTGCAGCTTTAAAACAGAAGTTAAATATTCATCTGAAATGTAGTTGTACACTGCATGGGATAACAGATACTACTAGATAAATTTGGTTACTTTGAGGAAAATATTTTATTTTTTAAATTATCAATTTAAAGATGTATCAAAAACATGGGTACATAGTTATTTTTCTACAACGGAAATCTTTTCAAATTTATAATTACTAAAATGAAACATTTTTTTCTGTCATCCCATGCAATTTACAACTACATCTCTGATAAGCATTTAATGCTATTTTCAAAGCTGCAGGGCCATTTTCTAATCTATTAATATAGTCCGTTACGACGGGAATGCCCGAATTTGAAGCCTATGAGCAAAAATGGCGGCAAATGCTTGGCATCGATAACGTGATCTCTGACCACGAACTTGATAATGATCATGAATACTATGGCATTCACGTGAGCAGCTGAGATTAACCGGTTTCGTTCTAAGTAGAACTTTTTTGTTTTCTTTTTGTCTCGTAGAAAACTACTTGTTCATTGAAGAAAATTGTTAATAATGTTTCGATGCGGCGGCGATGAATTCCTAGCGTCTAGTTTTCGATTCGGCCTAGTCTTTATTTCATTTTCGAGGCCAAGTTCGAATAGGTCACCATAGTGAGGAATGGGGTTGTTTCATTATTGATGGAATGAGGTTAAAAGGAGGTCATTTTTTTATCCGGTAAGAAACAATTTACACACATGGCGATCATCTGTCCTTCACAGAATTACTATAAAGTAGCTGCATTTTTATGTTTACAAATGAATAATATATTGATTAACCTCAATTCCATATTATGTTGTCCAAAATCCGCGTTTATTATGGTTTCCGTACCCAGGGGTGGGCTAAGCTTCCATCGCGATATATTGGTAGATCGCGGGCACTGACAAACTCTTTGGTAGAACGCGAATATAATCTTTGATCAAAAGAAATAGTTTTAGACACAACATATAAATAAGCAACATATAAACATATGAATAAGCACAGTACTTAAAAAAAAAATATTCTGCAGTTCTCCATGAGACCGGGAAATGTTTTTCTGCCAATCTGATAGTCCACCCTTAGGGAACAGCTCGATTCTACCGTTTGAGGGAATATAGTTCGATTCGAACGAAACATTTTTTTATTCGATAGGTCTTGACCAAGGGTTATTACCATTACCTCACTCAGCTATCGAAAAAGTTACAGAGACTCTGAACATATGTTTAGTTTTTGTTTCAGGGAATTGAAAAGTTAATATGAAAAATACTTGTAAAATCTTGGACAGCGGATTGATTGAATGATATCATAATATGAGGCACTTTCTTTTTCGCCCAAAATAACAAGCTGTAAATGATTTTCCTTTTTCATATGATATTATGATTTAGTAAGACAGTTATAATTTAATTATAAGGATTTAAGAATGTTTATTTATTTATTTATTTGCTAAGATTAAATAATAAATAATCTTATTAATATTAGCGGTGCGCCATTGATGGTATCGATACATCGATATCATACATCAAAAGCATCGGTGTTTTGAGTCAACGAACTTTTCAATGTAAATTCGCGTATAATGAACTCTAAAAAGTGTTTCAATGCTAGAACTGCACTCGCAGTAATCAATTTATTAATGAAGAAGATTTTCGAACTGTCAAAGAAACATTACTAATAATAATGATAATTAGCTATTAACATTCCAAAGAAGCAATGCAATGGAATAAATACCTTATTCATATAAAATACAAAAAAAAATAAAAAAACATCAGCGCAAATTAATCGAAATAATTTCATAATATAAGTCTCCACCCGAATAATACAAAAGTAAGTCGTTTAATAATTAATGCAAATCAATTAGATAAATTTGTAAAAATTTTCAAAGTTGATATAATGCACACCCAAAAGAGAAAAAGAAACTGAAGAAGAGAAAAGGAAATATAATACATAATAAATGATTATTCTAATATACTTTCTTTCAACGGAATTACATGGAAGAATTGTACAAATTATATTAAAAACTCAAATTATACCCAAAAAATATAAATATTTATAATGGCTAGAAATGCGTACTACGTACATATTTAAAGTAAAATTATAGTTTTTTGAATCAAAGACTAATTGAGAGCAGAGAACAATAATATAGGTCCATATACATTTTAGAAAAACTGTAATAAGAAAATGTTTATATTTAAGAAAAACTTAAAACAAACACTCAATATCTTTTTAACAATGCGCTGGAAAACAGGATTGTTACGTTTTCTGCAAAAAAAATCTACTATGGACAACTGACAATAGATAACTCTTTCCGATATGAGATTTAGCAACAACTAATAATTAATAATAAAACTTTCCTCATAACTGTAAAAGAGGAAACATATTCACAGTTTTAAGGATATTTTTGGTTCAAATATGAAACATTAACATCGGAAAAGCATCGAACGCTAAGTATCGATGTTAGAAAAAACATCGATCCTTAAACATCGAAGGTAAAAATCTCGATGATTAACAAAAACAAAGACATCCATTTCGTACCCCGCGAATAGATGTGCTTAAAAGTAGCCGCTTTTGTATAACGTTATTTTTAAATATTGTTGTCACTTTTGTTTATACATATATTTCTTCCATTAAAACTCGAATTTTACATATTATGGGGGAATTTTTATTCGTAACTTAGTTATATTTTGTTGTTATTCATTCAGAGCCACAATTTTTATGTTCTACATTTATGAGCCTATATGAATGAGATAATTTTGTAAATTTAAATTTTTCCAAGTAGCCGCTAATAGCGCCCAGTAGCCAATTAGCCAATATATTTCAGTAAATTATAACATTAACAGTTAAAATTTACTGAAATATATTGGCTAATAGTTTAAGAGAATGATTTTCATATCGTGTTTACTTTTTACTTAAGCGTATATTCTGATACATTTTGTTTTTAGAAATTTGTTAAAAATCTCAAAAAAGTATACTTGAAATAGCAGTTTAGGCAATCAAGAGATTAAGATGCTGATGTTAGAAAATTTATTTTTATATACCAGAAATCAGTCTCGTTTAGTTTTGCGCGAAATTATAGATGGACTAGATTTTCTGGAATATTTATCCGTAGCATATACCATCTAATGGTTGCAAAAAATAATCAACTCATCAAAAAATTTAAAAAGGTATTTTCATTCAAATGAAAAGTGTTATCAGCTGTTTACCGAATTATATTTTCGGTCAACAGCTATATTTTGTAGTTTACCGAGTATTGAGATTTCTTTATTTAAAGAAAAATCATTTTTCTCGAAATACTCCCCAAAATTTTAAAACTAAAATTTCTTCATCCAAAGTTGAAATAACGTGGTATTCTGAAACGTTTTGGGGGCAATAAATTGAATGGTTTGCTCTAATTCAAAAGAATACGGTCCAAACTTGTTTTTCTGATTGATTTGGGGATGAAGTCTAAAATTTCACACACTTTTAAAGAGACTTCTGCCACCTAGCTAATGTCACTTGAAGTTGAAGTGATTACTTTATGTATATGATGACATCAACAAATCCCGATAGTTATCTAGACTTGTTTTAGAGCTAACCGGAATTCACTGGTTTGTAAGAAAAATGCTTCTATGAAGCTATACATTACAACTCTGTCTAAAAACAATGCAACCATTGAAAAGAAAAACCGGTAAAGCCATCCAAAGAAAAAACATAGTAGTAGATAAATTTCTTCGAAAACCAGTAACAGAAAAGCTGCTGGCAAAAAGAAAAGCATTCGATAGCCGTTGAAAATGATACAAAGACTCAAATATTGCATCTTAAAGAACTAGACACCTAAGAACAACCGTAAGAGCCTTAAAAAAATGCTTTTGCCCATGATGCTGATTCATAAAGCTTACATACATAATTAGTTTAATTGTAGCTGCAAGTCTATTTTGGATGTCCATTATAACGATGATCTAAAATAAATCTTTTTTAAAATAATGCAAGAAATTTTAAAGGAAGAAAATGATGGGGTCGCCATAGACCCAAGATTTTCAGAACTCATGGATAAAAGTTTGAGAGTAAAACATTCTAAAATTCTAAAACTCCATAGAATCCTGTACTTTTTTAAAATACAGTAAACTCTCGATTATCGGCGGTTGGATTATCCGTGGGTCTTTTTACTTTTTTTTTTCCTTAACGTTCATTAAATGTTTTTAAACTAATGATTGTTTAATTGTTCGCTTTTAGCTTTTATGTATATTTTTTACATGGAATGTTAGTATATGCAATTTAGCAATGTTTTTAGTAATAATTTTAATGTATATATAAGTGTTAGTCATTTTGTTTAGCTTTTGTATACACCAGTATCGTTTTTTACCTATTATTCCGGTTATCCGTGGTTTTCGCTTATCCGCGGTTACCGGTCACCGTATTCCGCAGATAATCGAGAGTTTACTCTGTGATTTTGACAAGATTATATTAATCGAAGATGTATTTTCACATAAAAAATAGATTGGATTTTTTAAGCATAGGTCTTCAAATGACCCTGAAAATACAGAAACATTAAAAGTAAAGAAGAAACCTGGTTTTATACTTCCCTAAAGTTTTTGTGAACTAGTGACTGACGAAAACGAGAGCGGAGACTAATCGATAGTGACATCGCCCAAACAAAATAAATAGACAGTCTGTCCAGAACTTCCTTCGAGGGTTCTTTTTTGTTTAGTTAAAACTATTTTTGTGAAATGCCGTTAATTTTGTGAGAATGTTAGTAATTTGTTCTTTTTTAGAAAAAAAAATATAAAGTAACGTAAAATCAGAAATATTGAAGAAAGATACTGCAAGGTATACTTATTTTATTTTTCAATAATGAGGATTGATATTCAAACTATTTGAATCTGCTTTTCTATTTACAGTAAACTTCCGATTATCGGCGGTCGAATTATCCGCGGTTCGGATTATCCGCGTTTCTTTTCACTTTCTCTTTTTTAACTGTTATTAAATGTTTTATAAACTTATGATGGTGTTGTTCGTTTTTACCTTTAACATATATTTTTTACATTCAATGTTAGTAGATGCAATGTAGTAATGTTTTTAGCTATAATTTAAATGTATGTGTGAGTGTTATTCATATTTTTTAGCTATTGTATACAGTAGTATCGTTTTTCACCTACTATTCGGATTTTCCGCAATTTTCGCTTATCCGCTGTTACCGTGACACCCTAATCCGCGGATAATCGGGAGTTTTTTTAGTATCTGTAAATTTTGTATTTGTCTATTGGCTTCCCCGTTTTAAAAAGGATTTAATGCGGTACGAACGATGTTCAATCCGCGCTCAATTTTGCGACGTAAAATTTGATCATATAAAAAACTGTTTACTTGTAAGAGACCCCTAAACTTTAAATTGGGCTAACAAGAGGCTGTGTCTCCGCCTAGTTGGAAACTAGGAGCCCGGCCCTTGGGACGAGGGTCGACTCGGAATCCGAGTCGAGTAAGTTTTATATGTTTTATGGTGGGACAAGGGCCCGCTGATCAAAGTGTCAAGGGGCCCGCCTTGGCTCTCGGCGACTCTGACTTTAGAGATTCTGTACCTACTTATCTTTCGTCATGTGTTTACTAATCTTATTGTGAGAAAACGCATTTATTTTAGGGATATCTCGAGGAGACGTGTACAAAACGGAACTTCACACTACATGGCAATATTTACGAATTTAATCTACACTGCTCAAAACAATTAGGGGAGCAAGCAAAAAAATCAAGAAAACCGTGCGATACAGCCGCGTATTGGCATAAAATGGGTAGTACACGCGTATCCATGTGTAATACAGAGAAAAAAAATAAAACAATGTGAAATTAAGCTTTAATTATTTGAAAATATGGGAAAAACATGAAAAGATGATTTAGGGCAACAATTTGGTTGCATGTAAACGATAAAAAAAAAAGGCTCTGAATTGACATGATGCATGAGTTTCAATAGGCCGTGTGGTCTCCTCGAACAGCTAAGACTGCTGCACACCTGTTTGCCATGGATGCGATGAGGTTATCGATCAGACTTTGGGGAATATTGTTCCATTCCTCAAGAAGTGCAATCTCCAAGTCTGGGACAGTCACAGGCGGCCTTGGCCGCACAGCAATGCGTCGTCCGAGCATGTCCCAAACATGCTCAATTGGATTCAGGTCAGGAGAGCACGCTGGCCATCCCATACGTTGTATTGTTTCAGCTTCAAGCATGTTCTCCACCAGACGAGCTCTATGTGGTCTGGCATTATCATCCTGGAAAATAAAGGAATCGCCAATGGCTCCAGCGTAAGGGATGACATGAGATCGCAGTATCTCGTCTGCATACCTGCGGCCCGTCAAAGTGCCATTCCGAATGATATGCAGGTCCGTACGTCCGCCTATGCTGATTCCACCCCATACCATCCAACCAGCTCGTCTGTATTGTGACCTTTCACGAGCGAATGCGGGGTTATTTCGGGTGCCCCTCTCCCGCCATACCAGAACGCGTCGAGTGTCACACTCCAGACTGAATCGGGACTCGTCTGTAAACAGCACTTGGCTCCAATCATGTTGCTGCCAATATCGATGTTCAGCAGCCCATCTTCTTCGGGCCGCACGGTGGCGTGGGGTCAACGGAATGCAGACCATTGGCCTACGTGCATAGAGCCCTCCCCCATGAAGCCTATCACGTACTGTTTGGCTGGACACCCTTCGTCCTGTTGCCAAGAACAACTGTCTTTGCAGCTGAGTAGCATTCTCTGTTCTGTTTCGACGGGCTGTTAACCGTATATACCGGTCATCAGTTGCTGTAGTGGCGCGTGGCCGACCTTGCCCTGGTCGACGTCTGACATTTCCTGTTTCTTGGAATCGATTCCACAGTCTTGCAACAACACTTCTGGCGACTCCAACAGCGTCCGCGACACTCCGTTGTGTTTGGCCTGATTCCAGTCGGCCTATGACACGCCATGCCATGGATTCAGGTAAATCACGTTGTTCAGACATTCTCTTAAGCTTGTCTCAAAAACAGAAAGACTGCGCAATCAAATCTCACAGTTACGGCAATAAAACAGACGTGTCTGCAACATCCCGATTTCTGGCCTTATCTTTTTTTTCTGGTTTGTGACGTCATGAACTTCGATTTGCATATAAAGTTTTCTTCTTCCGTTTATTGGCAGGCTGTAATTTATGGAGGATTCATTTTATGTTACTTATTGGTAGACATCTTTGCGCAATTCTGTGAAAACCATGTGCTCCCCTAATTGTTTTGAGCAGTGTAGTTTTCTAAATTCAGAATAGTTTTGGAGGAAACATTTTGGCAGGACAGACTGCGTAATATATACTGTGCTACGCATTCATTTTTAATAGTTAAAGGCTTATACTTTCAAAAATAAACAGTATATCCAGACATTTGTACTTTGATTTTTATATTGTTATTTAACGTATTGTTTGCTTGCTGTGTAGTTATAAAATTTAAAGGAATACATAAGCACGGTGTTTTTTATCCGTGGACACAAGCTTACTTTTTCTCAAATTTCAATGATTTGATTTTTCTACCATCGTTGGACTGTTTAAGTTAGGTATACTGAAATTGCAAACCGTGAGCCTCACGCAGCCCGGTCACGTAAAATTTACGATCGGTCAACTGAGTGACACTAATCATGATGAAATAAAAATTGGCTTTGAAATTTTACAATAAACAAGAGAAACGAAATATTAAAGAAATTATGGAGTAGAAAATAAATTCAAAACCTTGATAGGTTTCTCTTTGACATTTTCTTACTTCAACAGCCTGAGATTTCATGGGTGAGCTGAGCAACCGCTGATGGAGGCAAAAAAAAATCAAGTCATGACATGCAATTATTTTCGCGCAAGTGCACCCTTAAAGAAAGTTTTTTTTTTTTTTTCTTTTCGCAACAACTACAAATTCAATCGTTTACTGGACATGTTCCGCGACATTGCCGAAGGACGATTTATAACTTATAACAGACTTGAATTTTATGTAACTTTTATGCTGCGGCTCGTGTGACATAATTGTCATGTGTATGGCTTAAGAAAAAAATGGTTGGATGTGAATACGTTTATTATTATTTGTTCCGGATCAGATGCTTATCCAACAAAACGTAAAACATAAAAAAGAAAGTATTATTCCTGAAAATATACTCTAGTTAACAGCTTTATTGGAGGATACAGCTTTAAAATAAATGTGTCTAGAAATATGTCTTTAGTAAATTAAAAAAATATATATTCATTAAATGAAATTTATCAAAAATATGAACATGGAAACAATTTTCCTGATATTTTTATCTCTTAAAGCAAGCGCATAAAAACGTTAAAATCCATTCCGTATTATTACATTGATTTTAACGCTTTCCTTTACGTGGACATTTTCCAGTACCTTAGTGAACCATACAGTACTTAATGACTTCGTCACATGCTTCCAGGCGGAAAAGAAATTTCTCTTCTCCCTAGTTACTTTTTTCAACGCTATTTAAGAAGCACAAATGATTTTCTGTGTCTAAGTTATTGTGTTGCTAACTACATTTTTAGGAATTTTCTTCTAATGGAAGAACACAATTGCATTGAGGGGTTGTATACAAATATATAACATGGAAAAGTGTGTAGTGTGAAGATTATAGTAGTATTTTCTTTCTGATTCAACATTGCTAACGCGAGCCAGAAACTTCAAATTCAGTAGTACGTTCTGAATTGAATTCATCTGATGACGTTCTGCAAACGTCATCAGTGAGATGTGTGATGCAGTGATGTAGTCTAGAACACTTATTCAGAAAGGTGATTTGCGATTCTTAGGGTAAGGTGGCTCTTGAATTGCCATGTCTAAGCGGTTTCTTGCTGAATACATTTCATTTTTTTTAAATCTTCTAATAGAGAAATACACATGTTTTGATTTGTTATATACAAGACAGTAATGTTGATCGGTAGTGCGACAGGTTCTGCTATCAGTTCTGTATTGAATACATAAGGTAATATGTTGCAGACGTAGTTTACGACATCAGAGAACTGAGTGATGTAGTCTAGCGCATTGATTCAAAAAGTTAGGCTGGAATCCTTAACCCGGGAAGTCCTTAGCGGTACCGTTTGGAACCAGCAATTACTATTTCAAAAATACCTCTTTTTTGTGGGAAAAATGTAACGTTACTATTTGTAGTTAATAGATGGCGCCGATAGACAGTTTAAGGAAGGAATTATAACAGTCAAGGGGCACAGTTAAGCGACTGTGTATGCTTTTGGTCTCAAGGAAGTTTGATGTCTTGAAAGCAAGAGACAGAATGGCTCGTCGACAAAAGTAAGTACATTTTATCTATAGTAAATATTTTTAATTGAATTGATGAAATGCATGTTTTTATTTATATTTGTATGCTCTTTCTGTAGGCATCATTTAAAAAGAAAATCTGACTTATTTGATACGAAAATTTTTGCTCTCAAATGTGGTGGTACCGTATGGTACCGCTAGGCTTTCATGTTCTCATTTCATGACTTATGTAGAAACTGCATATTTATTTATTTTACTGTTGTTTCTGTGACTTATAAAACATATAATTTTTTTTTTCTCTTTTGGAGAATTAGGCATATTTTTATTACATTTTAAAAGTTAATTGACCCATTTTTATTGAATATAATATTTATGTTTATTACTACATACACACACACACACATGCATAGAAAGAGAGAGAGGTTTTTTTTCTGAGTATTATTATGTCAGTGAAAGTTAGTTGTATTAAACAAGATAATTTGAGGGATATTTCAAAAATATAATTTTTTTTTCTAGAAATTTAACTCTTGAAGAGGCACTTCAACTGTTTGATGAACTGAATTGTGAGGATATTGAAGATATTTATATTGAGCCCCCCGATGCAGCTGAAATCACCGACGAAGATTCCGCAGAGGAAGATGAAGGAGGTCTCACTGATAATTCGTCTGGTAACCAGTTACGGGCAAATGCCGAATTACGAATGAAATTTCAAAAACATTGTAGCGATATTGACATTTCTGATTCCGAAGAAAATTTAGACACACCAGAGACAATAATCAAAGGCCCACCAAGCGCTAAGAAACAAAGGAAGGAAACAAAATCCAATTCTTCGAAGAAAAGAACATGGGTAGAAGATAATATAAAAGATTTTAACTATTTTTTCCCACAAGCAGATTATTCAGAGTTGCGTTCAAAATCACCACTTGAAATGTTTGAAATGTTTTTTGATGACGGTATGGTCTCGCTTTTGACGTCAGAAATAGCAAAGTATGCTTTGTATACAAATAATGCTGATCCTCAAGTGACACCTGAGGAAATAAAAGTTTTCATTGGAATTCTTATTCTCAGCGGATATTGCAATGTTCCCGGAAAAAGACGGTTTTGGGAAACTGCCACTGATTTAAGAAATGAGTTAGTATACAATGCTATGCGGCGGGATCGATTTTGTCAAATTATGAGGTTCATGCATGTAGCTGATAATACTAAAATTGATAAAACAGATAAAGTATACAAGCTACGCACATTGATTGATAAACTGAACGAAAAGTTTATGGCTCATTTCAAACATGAACAAAATATAAATTATGATGAATCAATGATTAAGTATTTCGGCCGTCATAGCTGCAAACAATTTATCAGAGGCA
This sequence comes from Uloborus diversus, assembly GCF_026930045.1. Classification (NCBI taxonomy): domain Eukaryota; kingdom Metazoa; phylum Arthropoda; class Arachnida; order Araneae; family Uloboridae; genus Uloborus; species Uloborus diversus. The sequence goes on from NC_072733.1 coordinate 153,044,039, forward strand.
AACCGATTCGGTTTGGCTACAAAGCTTGGTGCCTCAATACACCTGCTGGGTATCTCATCAATTTTGATATATACCAAGGAAAAGGGCCAAACTCTAGCTCGCATTATGAAGAGAAATTCAGTAAAGCTTCAGCTCCACTTGTTAGAATGTTAGACAAATTTCCTGATGGCATTAAAAATCTGCCATTCTGCTTGTATGTGGATAACTTGTTTCTTGGCATGAATCTAATATCAGAATTACAAAAGCGAGGTTATGGGTGCAACTGGCACTATTCGTGAAAATAGGATTCCGGCTGATTGCTCTTTGCCTTCTTGTAAAGAGATGAAGAAATGGAAAAGAGGAAGCTATGAAGTTCGCTCGTGTATTGACGAAAATATTACTGTTGTTCGTTGGGTTGATAATGCTGTTGTGACTGTTGCTTCTAACTGCCATGGAATAAATCCCATCACAAACGTACGACGTTTTTCTCGATCTGAAAAAAAAGAAATTCAAGTTCCCCGGCCAAATCTCATTGGAAAGTATAATTGTTTTATGGGTGGTACGGATCGAATGGATGAAAATGTCTATTTATATAGAATAGGTATTCGAGGTAAAAAGTGGTGGTGGTCTATTTTCACCTGGTTGATAGATGTAATGGTGCACAATGCTTGGATACTTTACAGGAAGTCAAACTCCTCTATAAAGCAACTAGAATTCCGCAGAGTCATAGCTCAAACATATCTCTCAAGATATAGTAATCCTCCAAAAGCTGTGGGAAGAACTCCAATCTCAAGTGGTAGTTCCAGCGGAGTCAGGTGAGAATATTTTACTTATCACCATTTCTATTTTTTTTTTTTTTTTTCACAATATTCTTGAATCCAATAAATATTTTTGAATTTATTTTCCAGAGTATCAGATGAGTTAAGGTTCGACAAATTGAGCCACCTAGTACAAAAAACATCACAAAGGCGTCATTGTGCTGCTGTGAATTGCAAAAGTCGCACTCGTACTGAATGTGCGAAATGCAATGTAGGCCTCTGTATTGATTGTTTCATCACTTTTCATACCAAAATGTAAATATTTTTGGAAGTTGTAATTAAAATTTTGTACTGGAATTAAAATAATTTTTTTTCTATGTAACAATTGATTTTGTTTCTTAAAAAAGAAGAATTTTGATTAAAAAAAAGTGATTTGATAGTGTAAGAGCCTAGCGGTACCATATGGTACCAGCAGATTCTGACTAAAACAATGTATGTATTTTTTAAAAAAGCATTTTATATCATCTTAAGGAAGAAAATAAACATATACGAAAGAGTGAAAGTAAGTTTGAGAAAAAAAAAATAATTCAGGCTTTGCCGGGTTGTGAAACAGGTTCGTTGAGTGGCGCTTCAATTTGACTAAGTAAGCTTCAAGGAGAAAGTGATAATGTACAGTCACATATTAAAAAGTTAGTTCTCAAGAATAAATTTCTCACCTCGTGACCCATTGGTAATGTGCTTAGATCGGAACCAGAAGATGAGGGGACCGGAAAGGGGGGGGGAGGTCTATCCTCAACGTCAAAATACTGCTTTCATAAACGCGGAGATAAGGTGATTAAACTAACACGTGTTCTAACATTCATCGAATTGATATGAACGACTCCTATGGTGATTGATAGGAGTCAAGACTTCCCCCTCTTGATTTGACAAATGATAGCCTAGAGCTACATTTCTTAATGAAAATTTAGAAGTAAATCTAAGAAGAGTCCCTGGTTTTCCGAGTTTGTATTTGCATATAACACTTATCATCACGGTTACATTGCTGAATTTTCCCTGTAATGCAAATCTTCAGAAAAAAGAGGAAGGGGGAGGGATGACTATATCCAAAACCAAACCACTTGTGAAAGTTACCTGCTAATAGGTAAAATAAGAAATAACAACGTCAAATAGCACAAATTGAAGATTACTGCAGACACGTGTTTCGGCATTGGAAGGAACGCCCTTTTCAATGCAAAATAAATGAGCTTATGGGATGAAAAGACATCCGACAAAAGCCAACAGCCAGATAAGCAGGCAGCTTAAAGGGTAAAAATAGCAGATTAACCAAACAAAGGTATTTATTTAACTTAACTGCTAATAGCTTTTCTATTTTGAACTATTCTATCCGGAACTGCATAATTCAGACAATATCAGTTTACTGTCGGAGTTGAGGGTTAACCGAAAAGCAAACCTGAGTTTGTCATAGAATAAACACTTTGAGAGTCTTGAGTCATTAAGAAACCAAGAACAGTTTTAAAGAGGATATTCCTAAAGTATTGATGTCAAGAACCTCCGAAATACTACATATTTTCACTATAGAAAGACCAGAGTCAAGTTTTACAAACAAAACCAAGTTAAAAATTTGTGATAACGCAAGGTGTTTTTAAAATTAGTTGCATCGCGATCTGTTCTGGAAATATGAAAAAATCAAGTAACAGTTTCGTTTAACATTAATAATTTTTCACTATGTACTAAATCACATAAGAGATGACTTGACTTCTTATAACCACATAATACGCACAAGAAAACTTCATGATTATTTGAAAAATCAATCCGAATCCATTGCGCTTGAGAAAATAATTCAGAACTATTTCGTGGTTATGCCCATCTTGTGAATGGTAGTATCCACTGCATGAAATTCCATTCACAATCAACGGCCTCCTTTTTTTTTTTTTTTTTTTCTTTTTGCACAATGTTTAAGAAACGGCCTCGCACAATATTTGGATCTTGAACCTAAGTGTTTATGTTACGGGAAAACTTGACAGTGAACTTATATTTAGTTTTCTCCTAACTTTTAGGGCTTCTTTATAAGCTTAGTTTACTATTGCCACTTACTGATTTATTTGATAAAATGCAATTGAATTAATCATGCACAGGTTTGAGACTCTGAGTTATCTCCAATAATTATTTGTTTAGTCATTTATTTATTACCCTCAATAATCTATTCGAGTTCCTATGATATGTCAGAATTGGAAACATGATTCTTATTATAGAAAAGTACATATCGACCATCATGACGAATCGTACTATAATTCTTTTTCTTTTCTGGAAAGAGCATAAGGGTCAAAAAATTTCAGATGAAAAGTAAAATAAAAGCACCAATTTTACTCAGATATTCTGTTGAATAATTAGGAATTTCGAAACCCTATCTCAATCCTGTTAAAAGTAATGGATCAAAGATAACTGTTTGGCATTGAAAAAGAAGTTCGTCGTAACTCCCCATTAATGAAATACTTTTACAATTCGTCCCTTATGAACGTTGATTTTCTCATTTAATGTTTCATGAGATTCATTAACTCTTGAACAAACAGAGCAAACTATAATCTGACATAAATTGCTATGACAATGATGCGAAGATCTGGAAATTTTTGAAATGACTCAGCAGTTAGACATAATGAAAGTAAAATGTTGCGACATGAATTTATGTTAATGCTTGAAAAGATACTAAACCAGTTTCATGAGAGTAATATTTGGAACACGTGCTTGTGACATTGAAATGCATCAAATCTTTTCCTCTCTTTCAAAACGTTACTGCAACACAATTTATTCAAAAGATAATATTTACATAGCCAAAACAAATATTATGCAACATCTGACCATATTTTACGCTATGTTTATGATGACACATGCTACTACTCGGCGATTAGTGCAAAAGTTTTTAAAAACTTATTTATTTTTACTTCCTTTTATAAAAAAGGAAGTATTGTATTCGCGAAAAAATTTTAACTCAAAAAATCGGCCTTAATTTCCATTTTACTCACCCCCGAACGAATGTTCAGTTTTTTTTTTTTTCAACCCGACCACACGCGGAAGTATGCCTAGAAATGTACAGACACCCGAAATATCCATTTTGACAATCCCCGAGTTAAATACACCGAGTTTTCTCGTGACGTCTGTATGTACGTATGTATGTGCGTATGTGTGTATGTATGTCGCATAACTCAAGAACGGAATGTCCTAGAAAATTGAAATTTGGTACGTAGACTCCTAGTGGGGTCTAGTTGTGCACCTCCCTTTTTGGTTGCATTCGGATGCTCCCAAGGTGTCTTTTGCCCCTTTTGGGGGGGGGGATTCATTGTTAATTTTGATGTAAACTCAAGTGGTGTTATAATTTGGCGGGCACTTGGTGATATATCGCCAGTCTTTTAGTTGCCAAGTTTTGTCGCCAACTTGGCGACAAATTCGGCGGATTTTTTTTTTTTTTTAATTTGTTTCAACTTGGCCACTGTTGGTGATATTTAGAGAGTAAACTATTGAATCACATTAAAATTGTCAGTAATGGGGAAATGACATTAAATTGGAGTAAAAGTAATTCATGTGATGCACACATCAGCTCGTTTAGAACTTACTAATAGTGCTAATAATGCTGTAAAAGTTGTAGCTTCTTACTTAAATTCTAAGAGGCAGCTCAATGACCCCTCAATTTAACATTACCCGTAGCATAGAAAATGCCACAAATTTAGAAACATTTAATTCCTCCAGCTTTTTTTTTTTTTTTTGTAAATTATTATTTTACTGCAATGTATATGCATATTACTACCGTATATTATAAAATTAAGCATTATTATCGACAAATTTGGCGATAAAAAAATGAATCTGGTTTTAATTTGGCCACTGTTGTTGATATTTAGATAGCAAACTATTGAATCACATTAAAACTGCCAATAATGAGAAAATGACATTAAATTGGAGTAAAAGAAAGTCATGTAATGCACACATCAGCTCGTTAATTTCAGTCTTGGCTTTAGCTTGTATCTGGTTTTCCAGTTTAGATTGTATCTGGTTTATCTTTAGTTTGTTTCAGTTTAGCATTAGTTGTTGAGACTGGAAATTCAATCAAGTACCAGTGGAGAATGGCCTATCTAAATGTGTAGCATAAATAGTGTGCTTGAAAGATGAGGAGTCAACGGATAAAATAAAATTCATTATTTGGTGGATGTTGGATGATGATGTTCGTATAAAAAGTTAAGGGAAATAATTGATAGCCAAAAAAGATGATGGACTTACAATACCAAGTAATGAGTTAAATAAGCTTACTGCTAAGTAGCTCACAATACAATAATAACGTGTTTTCACTATTTGTCTCTAAACTTAAAAAGTTTTTATGCACTTTTTTAAATTATACGCAGTAAAAATATCGTTGGAATTAAGATACAAATTGAAAGCTTTTAATATAGAAAAAAATGTGTTAAAAGAGGAAATCTGAACTGTTTATATAGCAATGTACCGTTACCAAAGTTTACTTTGTTACTATTTTTGCATCTTAACCCTTTGAGGACCATAATTTTGAAGAAAAGATATTGATGTTTGGGGTGTTTAAAATAAATCAGTACATTTTTTTAACAAAAAATTTTTTTGTGCTAATTTTAAGACTCTACTTCAAACACATACAAAAAGCTATAAATTATTTGTATTCGATAGTTTATAAAATAAATTTGAACTGAGGCTTATATCAGGGTGGTCCAAAAAATGAAAGAAATTCGATAATCAACTTGCAGTAGCAAAAAAAAAAGATGTGTGTTGGCATCCCAAATAAGGAAAAAAATTTAAAATAAGCATTTATGTCTTTAGATCGCGCATAAGCTTTAAAGTTTGGAAACAATGACAAAAAAAACTCAAATTTCAAAATTATTTATCAAAATGCAAACACATAAAATTTTTGCTGTAATACTATTCAAATGCTTCATTTAACACTATTTTCAAACATCTTTGAAATTATTTGCATTTTTTTAGTTTTCAGTTCTCGCCGAGTTTCAGTTTGAATTCTGAAAATTCTCGTATCATACAGAGACTGTTGAGATGACTGCACTGTTAAAAACAGGGGTTCCAGACGAGTGAAAATATTCCCTCTAAGGTGAAAGCATAGTGCCTGAAGGTGCAACACAGGCTAGAAGATAGAGCAGAGGAGCCAGAACATCATGCAATCGCAGAAAGACTCATTGCGCATGCGCTTTTTGCCTTAGACATACATTCAACCACCTCAATATGGCGGACAAATGATGATTGCGTTTGTGTGTCTTTCACATTGAATGAAGTACACTATTGGATTAAAACCCAACTTTTCTAGGATTAATTATCCGAAATTACAAGTAAGTACAGCTTTTGATCACTTTGTAGCTTTTAGGGCTTTCAAACATAGTTAAGTGTTTAAAAGTGCATTTATTGCTTTTCAGTAACCGTTAGTCTTCTAGTTCCCGTTTACCATTACTATCGTGAAATTTCCATCATTCAAAACGCTACTAAAAATATCTGTCATTATCTTCTTGAATACTCGATAAACAGCTTTTATTAGTCACCAAAAGAACCTTAATAAAAATGTTTCTTGTGCTTCGTAGATTATAACATAAAGCTAGCGAAAAAAAAATCTCTCTCAGTCTAGCTCTTTTTTTTTTTTTTTTTTTGCTTTTTCATTCAAGTGTTAGAATCATTTCCTGTTAGCGGTCCTCGAAAGCGTTAGAACTTTCTTTTGGTTTTTTATTTAGCTGTTGAAAAACTTAATGTGCATTTTCTTTTGTTACTCTGTTTATGTACTCTTAACGTTTATGAAACGATTTTGTTTTTCCGTAATTGTAATATCCCTGAATATTTTTGGCTCATCATTTAAATAATCCATAAGTACAGCTATGCTTCATTTTCGGAATACGTCAAGTTTTAGTAAATGTATAATTTCTCACATGTTTTAAATAATTACTCGTTTTTAAATTATAACGTATTTGTGACAGATCTTTGATACAAGTGAAGGTGTAGATATTTATTGTTCTATTAATTTTTAATATTACTTTTTGTAAAAAAAAAAAAATCATCAGAACCCTGAATTTTTTCACATGTTTTTTAACGACCCCAGAGTTATTATTCATATTATTTATTTTATGATTCTTTAAGAAAACGATAAAGATTTCACCGGTCCGCAAAGTTTTTCATTTGCTTTTACCGCGTCCGTGGGTCAAAAGAGGTTGAGAAACACTGAGTTAGAGCACGATCAGATGAATTAACGCTATGAGCACTTCTTAACTATGTTGAAAACTCTGAAATATGATCAAATGCTGTAATTACATGTTTTAATCATTTCCAATACCGAGTTCAATGTGAAAAATGTCCAAAACGTAGAATATCATAAATCAAAACAAAACTAAAAAAAAAAAAAGTACACAACTGTATTCAAAAATGCACACAATACGGGGGAGGGGGGAGGAGGATCTATAGTAAGGGTGCCATTTTTCTCTCCGAAGAACCTTTTTTTTCACTCCGGCTGTCTAGTTTTTAAAAGGTGCCTGTTTTTCACCCTATTTAGAGGTGCGATTTCGGCTCCGTATTGGGTGCCGCTGGTGAACAAGCGTTTCTCCCCTGAAAGGTGCCGAATGCATCCTGTAGTTTTAACAGTGTGTAGAACTGATCGGTGAATCAGCAGAAATATATTTGAAGAAGAAGCAAAAGATGGATTTATAAGAACAATTTTGTACTCGCAATGATGAATGTCACAACTGAGTCATTAGTACAACTTCAAGCATAGATCCAAATTTAACAGTTTTTTTAAAATCGTATAGTAATTGTAAATATATCAAATATGTAATTCCTGTAAATAACTATATTTCTGAGGTGGATGGATGGGACAGACAGGCAGGGTGGAACACGAAGTGCAGTCACTTCACTATAGTGGATTCTGATTGGTAATGTAATAAAATATAATTATATTACTAGTGAAGAACTGTGCAGGGCACAGATTGGAAACGATTTCAAACGTGACTATAAAAGATGAAATGCTGCTACGTCCATAAAAAAGCTTTTTAAAAAAAGTTCGATTTGTGACTAATGTTACAAATTTTAAAGGCTTATGCGCGGATTTAAAACTAAGAAATGAAAATAACTTTAAAGATTTACGAAAAAAAAAAGCATTTGAATGGTATTAGAACAAAAATTTTAAATATTTTTATTTCAATAAATAATTTTGAAATGTGACTATTTTCTACTTTTTTTTCCAAACTTTGAAGCTCATACGCGATCTAAAGATATAATTTTTTAAAATTATTTTTACTACATTTAGGATGTAAATACACAATATTTTTAAAAAATGTTTGCTATTAGAAATTGATGATATAAAAATATGCATTTTTTGACCCACTCTAGCATATATGTGACATAATCAGGGCCTGACAATTACTGGGCACCAAGTTGACCGGGAGACTGGAAATAACTACTTGACTACTATTATTTTAAAAAGAAAGAAATCCATTACGAATGCATTTTTTAATATAGCGTATACTCACGATTTCTTATAACCTCAAATTTACAAGCAAGGTGATTTATCACAAGAAATGTAATATATTTACTCATAAAACTTCTGATTAGTCAACCATCACCATTTTACTACTTCTCTTGTGAGTAAGGTATTGCTAATGTTCGTATATAGTATTTTTTTACCGGTTTCGAAGCTTTCCTACCTGAAAATAAAAAAAATATTCATAGAAATTAAAGCTTGTAAAGCTATTTTTTTTTGGGGGGGGGGAGATTTCAGAAGAAATGCATCTACGCATCTCACATTTTTGAGTAGTTCAATTTGAGTAGTTTGAATATTTCTCAGCTTGATATTTTAAAAATTAACAAATGAAGTTTTTTTTTTTTTTTGGCCAAATGATACGTGGATCAGCCACGTCCACACCGAATTTTCTCTGAAAGCGATAAACTCTGAAAAATAATTTGTCATGTGGGGAGCAAAAAAATTATATCTGGTGCTAATGGTTTAACAGTGCTTATCTTATATTGCCCATAACGGTCTTTAAAGAGTTGAAGCATGACACTAATTCATACTTACCGAGTCTCTGTAAAAGAAAGAGCAAGTATGATGCAACTAGACTTGATGCTACTGTCTTTACACCTTGCGTCACTGAAAAACTTTCTAACGCACAATAACTAACAATTAATCACTTAAGAAATATCGTTTACGAGTTTCTTTCTTGTCAGTTAGACAAAATGTTAGGAAAGTTTTCTTTCCTTTCAATCTCGATACAACATACGAAAGAGGTGGCTCCTGAATAATGAAAAATTGTATTCCGCTGAAATCACGCTGATTAATTACTCTGCACTGTTCACTTTGTCATGTAAAATGTGCATTTTTTACTTGGCTAGTCAACTAGGTTTTCAACCATTCATCTCTAAGAAAAAAGCAATAAATTTCTGATTCATTGTGAAAATCCGTCTAAATGAATAATTCTAGGAATATATACCTTTTTCAAAATATTTCTCTCACAATAATAACTAGAAATTAACACAATGCTTCTTAATACATTTGATGCAAAAAATATTAAAAACAGTTTCCGTAAATTTCTAAAATTTGAATTAGCAAAACTTTGAAAATCAGTAATAGTAAGTTATAAGAAATGATGTATAAGTAATAAGAATAAGATGTTGTATAGATTAGACAATCTCTTTTTATAACGGATCAGTAGAGTGTAGACCAGTGGTGCTCAAACTACAGCTCGCTAAGTCATATGCGGCAGATACACCTAGGTTATTTTCTATCCGTTGAGTTTTTCTTGCAAAGGCATTAAACAGCCTTTTCAATGAGTAGGTACGTTTATAGTTCCTTTTAATTATTCTCAATGATAAGTTCATTTGTTTTATTTAAGTCAACATAGCACAATACAAAATATAACTAACAGTTTTAAACGAAAATCGTAGAAATCAACAAGGTGTACTCATGTTTCAGTGAAGATCACCCGTCTATATCCTAATTCGTTCTCTACTACGTAATCCAGTCAATAATTTTCATGATTTAAATACCATATTCGCAAATATTCATTGTCACTTTCGACTCTTTTTAATAAGTTTAATGAAGAAAACGAGACGAATAGGAACACCAAAACAATTGACACTGGAAAATAAAATTTCAATTTGTGCATCCAGTTATTTTAGTTAAGATTTAAAAGTAAAAAGAGAAAATTGGAAATCCTTCTAAATTCAGGCTTTTTCCAACTAATGCCGGAAAAGCTTCTCTGAAATCGCAATGGCTCTTATTCAAATCAATTTTCAATAATGCAAAATATTACGAGTAAAATATTTTCACAAACCGTATAATTTACTTAACTGTAAAATAACCTTGACTGCATTTGTTTCTGTTAATTTGACTCATCAGTATTTATTAGGACAAACCAGATAAAATAAATTGACATAAAAATGTAAAGTGTTGGTTCATATATTTCACGCTAAGTCCATATCTGAACTCAGAGATATATTAAAATAAAAATTTGCCTCACCCTCTTAAAGGCACTCAGTATTCTTTTGTTGACAAAAATTCCTTCTTTGCCATTGAAATTTATACTCATCACGTAAATATTTTGAGAAGTAAATGTATCACTTCCTTTATATTTTCTCTACAATTTTCGATAGTAATGTCCTGAAAGTAATGTGTTGCCATTCTTATTTTTTATTGTTTTGTATTTTAAAGGATAAGAGTTAAGTTGATCAACATTGCTATAATATTCAAAGCTCCAATTATGCAGTCGTAACTCTCAGTTAACATTTGGGTACAATTTTTTATATCTATAAATATCCGTCTAAAATATCGACGCTTCCAACTATTTTCTTATTAAAAAATAAAACTCTAACACCTTTGAATTGGTTGAACTAGCTTATTGTAGACGTAATAATTGAAGTTAATTACCACGTTAATTAGTTCACGTACTGCAATGGTAATTGAAAGCAACTAAGCTTGTCAGTCTCCCTATCTTTGTGTAAGATTACGATTTTGAGTTAAGTTATACCTTTGTGTGCATTTTACATAAATTTAGCATACAATTAAACTTAGTGCATGAATTTTTTGAAATGATTTCAGGTTACATTTGGAGTATTCAGCGGACCTCAAATTCAGTCTCGATATTATAGAAATTCTTAGCCCTCAAAACTTACTGAGTATACCACGATTATCTACCTACATCAACCTCATGGGGAAATATTTTGCTGTTAACACTTATCCCTAGGCTCTGCTAAATGGTAAATCGATGTGGTAAATGGGAACATGATTTCATTCGCTAACAAATAATCATGAAGCCACATTTTTCATACTAAGTTACTTTCAAGGATGGCGATGCGCAAAATTTTATCTCTCAATTCATTTAAAAAGAAGAGAAGAAAATGAAATTGAAAAATCGAACATTTGGGTATATTTGCCCCAACTGGGCTTAATCAATTATACAGCATATTATGTTTTTATCATTTTAAAAATGTTGTGATCTAATACATTTTCCGACAATGAACTTGAACCATTGTATAGTGTTTTTTTTTAAGTTCATTAAATGATAATATCAAGATTATAAAATCTAAATGAAGCAATAACACAATTTTTGTCTTGGAAAAATTTTCAGCCAAAAAAGGTTTTAAGAAGATCAAACAAATGAACAGCAACTAAAAGCTTAAATTCTTTGAATTCCATACTAGAGCAGCTTTTCCATCAAATACGAACATTTTGAAGTTATTTTTGCACGTGAACGGAACTGATAGAAAAAAACGTCGCACTATTAAAGACTTCCAATTTCAAGAGAATACACAAAATGTATCATTGGACGACTATTATGCCCTGGATACGGTACCAAAATCTCGAAGAACCTTACTAGCAGTAGGGTCATTCCATACGAAATGAGCAAAATTCGCAAAAAAGTGGTGGCCGCATGGTAACAGATTTTTATGAAATTTGGTATACAGGTTCCTTTTATGCGTATATATAAAAATATCTAAAATATTTTTGCTTAAAATTTTTTATTTGACTAGTTACATGCGATTGAAAATTGGTCAAATTGAACAGCATTCTCATAAATGCTAAATATTGCACATTTGAAGGCTTGTATCTTATTAACTATTTAATGAAAACATAAAAGTTATATGTTGTTGCAATCTATGGAGTAGGGTAATTTATCTGATATCAGTAAAATTTTCAAAGTTATTATAGTTAACTTTTAACCGAGTTTCAAAAACTGAAAATATTTCAATTTTCTCATAATTAAGCATTTTATTTTTTAAAAATGGAATGCATTAGCTTTGATGCAATTAATACTCATTAATGTGCTAAGTATCATAAAAGAAATACCTTACTTTTGAAGTTGTATTTTAACTCCTTTGTCTTCAAAATCAGTTTTAAACTTAGTGACATTTTATAAAAATGATGATTTTCCCCTTCACATACACACAAAAATTCAAATGAGGGAAAATTCAGACAACTTTAAAATTTTACAAGAATATAGAGCTGTGTTTCTACTATTTGCTTGAAGAAACTCGAAATTGGTTTTTGATTTCCAAACGTAAAATAAAATTCAGAAAAATAGCTTTTTTTTTGTTTTATGGGTCAATCCATACAGGTTCGAAGGATGGGTGCGCTCGACCATTTTTAATTTTTTTTTTTTTTAAATTCATATTCCTAAAATCTGCATATGAAATATGTTTAAAACCACTTTTTATTTTTTCTCTCAACTGGACCTTTGATTTTTTAGAGGTCATCAAAAGTGATTTTCGTAGTCAAAAATAGATCTTTGCATTTTGACCGATATCTATCTGAATTACATTTATGACAGTTAATTTAACGCTTTGATGTAAAAGTGCATAAGTTGATAGTCTTTCATGCTGAGTTACGTAGCTGTAAGTTAATAATTAAAATAATGGCAAGAGGTTAAAGTTCAAGACCAAATGTAAAAATTTTACTCATTTCAAAGCGGGATAACTCACGTAGGGGACGGAAACACAAAATGAAATACGACAAAAACGAATCACTGGAACCATGCTAAAAAGAATATATAACTGTTGCTGTGTATTTGTGCACCCTTTATAGATTACAGCCCCTCAAAAATCGGAAAAATGACGAAAATGACACTTTTAGACCCCTATAAACCAAAAGGGGATGGAATTAAAAATAAAATTTCCTGGCCAATTGAATATTCCGTTCAAGTACTACACGTGTTATACATATTGTTTTTTGTAATTGGTTTGTAAAAGAGATATAGGTCTTTGAAATTAAGCACTTTTGCTAGTCAATTCACACACTAAAACAGAAAGAAAAAGTGAAATCGTCATGGCACCTTCTTAAATTACGTATATTGTGCCCTATATAATACATTATACTGAAAAAACATATTGTAATTTTCAAAATAATTATTTTAATATGATAACTTAGAAATATTTGAACATGAATGAGTAGTTTATACTGTATGGATTGACCCTTATGTGAAATTACGAGAATTCAAAGAATTAGATAAACGATTAAATGATGCAAAAGCAAGTAAAACTAACATTTATTTCAATTAAAAAAATGTACATTTCAGACTATTCTTCATAAACATGCTTTTGAGAAAATGAAACACGAAAGAAATGGTTAGTTTTGCTAAACTTACAAAATAAAAAGAAGTAACAAATGAAAATTTACCTTAGTTCAAGTTACTCTAGTAACAAAAATACGCTGATATCAATGATTAAAATTTAGTAGCATCTAAAAGACACTTCAATATGTACGTAAAAAAAATTGAGTAAATTTAGAGCATTCCCTCATCTTCAAAAAAAAAATCTGAAACAGAGGAAAAAAATGAAATTTTTGGAAATTTTCGAATTTTTAAAGTATAATTTCGTCATCAAGAAATTCATAAACAGTTACTAAATTAGAGCAGGTAGTTAGTTATAGATAGTTTTTCAATCTGAATCATTTTTACTGTTATTTTTTCATTAAAAGAGCTAGAAGAGTGATTTAAAATCTGAAGTAAATTGGCAAAATTTCAATCTTTGTTAATATCTCAGATTCAAAAAAAGATCCGAATAAATTTTACTTTGCTCTTTCTCGATAGAGAATTGTTTATAGAATGCGGAAATATTTATTTTTTAAGTGTACGTTTATAACTTATGGAGTTATTGAGTCACAAACTGGTAGTGATGGACTCTGAAAATTTAGGCTTAGCGTAAGCATCAACTTCTAATTTCAATAACAAAGCAACAAACAGTTTTTAAACTTCCATACTTTGCATTCCCTCATAGATATTTATGGTTTACTTAAATAAAAATTTTCATTGAAATCTGTGACATGTCAGCCACAGCTGATTTGCTCATTTCGCATGGAATGACCCAGTAAAAACCTTTCTTTATATTGATACATTTGAATCAGGGCTATTAATGAATTCTTGTGGAATTTTATTTATTTTCGACGTTTGTCTTACTTCATCTATATCTACAAATGGGCAATTCTACTGTAACCAAGGTAGCAATTATTGCACAAAAAGCCCAAAAAGACTGCAAGTATGCTTCATTGCATGACTATGTTTCATTGAATGGATTTTGTGAAGAACATGGACCGTACTTTAGTTAAATGTAATTAAATTTTAAAGATTTCCCTCAAAAATATTAAATTGACTTTTTGCTCAGTAGTGAGAGGATATAACGTATTTGAATATAACATATAGAGGATATAATGTATCTGGAGTCATTGTAAGGCATTTTGTGCTATAATAGATACATATTTTAGAAAGGAATTTCCCAAATTTGTTTGTATCTTCTCTACATTATACTGAAATAGCTTTCTGACAAAACTTTTTCACATTGCATAATATTTACAGCTCTTTACCGTTAAGAACTACCACCAAAGAAAGTTTAAAATTATTCTCTAAAGATTCATAAGATATAGAGTCTTTTTCTTCCATTATATCTCAAGTTTGCATCATTATTTCAATCTATTTAAAAATTAATGAAGCTTGAAGTACGATGAAAATTTTTTCGACTTTTTTTTTTTAAATCTCTGAGGAAATAAATGTAACATTTCCCGTCATACTTCCTAGTGCTGTCTGCGAAGGATGATTGAGCCATTTTTTTTCACTATTAGGAGCCTCATAAAAATAAATAGCTGTAGTTACGACCATCCGTACTCAGTTTTAATCGATTTTCATTGATATTTAAATATTCGCAAAATTCATCTTTAATGCTGTTTTTCTCGCCATTCAGATGATTTACCGCAAAAGTTTAAGCTAGGAATTTTTCTTTATTATCTCTCAGAGTTAAATATAATTTTTTTTTCGTCACATTGTTAGTTGAGAAAATCTGAGCATGTATCGGTATACTGTGATTGCGTTTCAATTATGAAAATAAATCCCCAAACTTATCTTGTCACTGTTTGGTATTATACTTACTTTTACGTCAGATCGCTTTGATTTCAAATTTAGCTTTAGTGCAAAAAGAGTGGGGGAAAAACACAACTAGCATTTAAAAAATCTTATTTTGTAATGGCATACTTTGAATTGGATTTATTTTATCTAAATTGCGTTTTTTTTAATTATTACGTATATATCTTTCTACTTTTTCTCTCAAAACCTTTTTCCTACTTATGATGCTTACAAATAGTTATCTTTAGGGGCGTGAAACCGACTGAATTTTTAACCGAATATGATAAATTGATTTTAAACTGAAAATATAATATCTACGTTATTACCACTAATAACTGTGTTTAAAAATTGCATCCATAAGTATTTTTGTATAAATAAAAAGCATCATTTGTACGTTTTCCGCCCTTTTACTTTACATGTTTTATATTAACAAAAAGTCATCATTTATACACCCCCTCCCCAATTTTTGACTTTGCATATTGACTCCTCTAACGAATTTTCAGGGCTCCATTTTTGCTTATTTTTTTCATCTCTATCGTTAACACCCCGGATAAAAATTTTATCTCTGAGTGTATCAACTAATTAAAACATTACATAAATCGTTGTTCTTATTCAAAATCTATTTTTATTTTTAGTGCGTTTCGGAGACAGAAATAGAAGTACTAGAAGCAGTGGCAGCAGTGATAATCAGTCACTTACTGGAGGAACTTCCCTTAGTTCATTGAAAAGCATTATCAAAAGCCATCCTGAAATGACTAATGGTAAATTTTGATTTTCTTTAATCTGTTGCGCGATCTTAAGTGCTATTTTATGATGTTATACACAATCTGAAAAGACTGGCTGTGAAAAAACCGTTTTGAACGAAACGATGTATGATGTTAGGATTGGTTTAATTATTTTATTTATTTAATTTATTTGTTCATTTATTGATTGATTTCGTTCTGCTTTATACCTGGAACAAAAAGGGAAGCATGACAATATTTTTTAAATGTTTGAAAATGTGCTATCTCAATAACCTGACGTCGTCCTTTCGATCCATGTAATAGCCCGAGAAAATACTTCGCCTTTAGAAGTGCATCCCAAAATTTCATCTTCATTTGCGAATGATTTTAAAATAAAATTACTCTTCCATCCATAGTTTGAGGCATTACAAAAACAAAAAACTTTCTATTCAAATTTTAAAAGAAATGCATTTATTCTTCAACTAGTAATCTTGAATGGAGTGTAACAGAACAATAAATTCACGTGTTGTTAGCCCGTTATTGGTTTTTCAAACAGGCCCTTATTTTTAACATATGTTTCAGATAATATTTTCCATTTTTATTCATCGTCATACGTTAAGATATCTAGTGTCAAAAAAGGAAAAAAAAACTTGAAAAGTTGACACTTTAAAGATCATTTTCATTTTTTATTTTATTTATTTACCTATTTTGCTTGTTAGTTTAGCATGGGAAATTAGATAAGATAAAATAGGGCTAAGTGATAAAATGAGCAATATCAAATGAGGAACAGGTATATTAATTGAAATAGAGGTTTTACCGCAACCATCTGTCAATGTCAGAAAAGAATGATAATTACCAGCCATCATTAGCTTAATCTGGCAGAAAATGCATTTAATGCTTGAACTAAGTGTGTAATTTATTTACGACAAAGCAGAGTATGGGTTTCTATGTAGTTAAATTTTGCTTTCTCAAAATCTTCCGCGGCTGTACTTTTAAACAGAAAACAACTTTCTTTCTCGATTTCCTGAGTAAAAATATGTGGTGTCAAGGGGGAAGAAAGGCAAAATCAATACTAGAAAAAAAATAGTAAAATGTTAATTTACTTATTCCATTTAGTTGAGCTAAAAACACAGAAAAAAGTAATGAAATTAAATGCTTTACAAAAGTAAAACACTGCAAGTAATGAAATAATAATATAATAATAGTTCTTGAGAAATAGAAGCAAGAGAAATATTGTACGACAAGTATACTGATTGAAGAAGCGGCTGCAGACAAACCATCAGTAAATGTTACCTGAAAAATATAATAGTTACTGTTCATTATTAGTTATACAATATATTAGGGTGGAGCGAAAAAACGTTTTTTTTTTTTTTTTCTCAGATTTTCAATCTGCTCTAGAGTGGAGAAATTGCAATGGAAAGAAAACCTCTTGCAAAAAAATTGAGGAAAATTAAATAATATCTTCAGATTCCTCATGGGACCATAAATTTTCCGTTTTGAGCAAAAATTCATTGATTTTCACTTGTGATCTTTTATCTCTCTCTCTCTCTCTCTCACCTCCTCCTTTATTTTTTCAACATTCCCTAGTGTGGAAAAGTTGTGTAATGGTAAGAAAAAAAATTTACAAACAATTAGAGGAAAATTAAATATCTTCCGGGATCCTTAAGGGCCCCAAAGTTTCCCGTTTTTAGCAAAATTCACAGTTTTTCGCTCCTGATCTTTCTTTTGTTTCATCTTCTTCTGTTCTTTTTTTCCCTTTAAATATTGGTTAATTTCAAAGCATATATGTAACTTTAAAACTATGTTTTTTAATGATTGTATGCGGTGTGTAATCTACACAAAAAGCCTAAATTAAGTGACACTGCATCAAATTTATCAAAATTTGATTTCTTATGAAATAATTGCAACTTTTTCCAGTTTTTATGCAATAATGTTCAGTTTCAAAGCGCAAGCGGAACCTCAAGATACTTTTTGCTGTAGAAATCCTTTTGCCGAAGCCAAATATCTGTACAAAAGGCAACTTATCCGCACTATTAGCGTTTAGCAGATTTTTATTTTATTTTCACTCCTCCCCAGTGCTTATATGACAAATTAATTGAGGATGTACTATTGATCATTATTATTTATTCCAAAGATACTTTTGATCAGTGAAGATTTGTTCTTATGTTTTTGTCAATAAATGGAAAATTTGCATGATTGGTTTCAAATATTGAAACCGACCAATTTTGACGTTGAACCGGAATGTATCATCTCATTTTCTTCTTTTAATGTACTATGCAGAACTTTTTGATAGTAAGGCATAAAAATATCAGCTAGGGAAATGTGCGTAATTTGTCACGAAATGTCAAATTTATAGGCCCAAGAGGAGCCAGAAATATGACTTGTTGGTGCCTTTTTTTTCTCATATTTTATTTACCAAAGCACATTTTTTCGACACTAGGACAATTAAAAAAAACAGGGGGGTGGGGAACATCAGTAGCGAAACTTCCTGAATTTTGCTCAAAACGGAAGTTTTGGGAACTTGTAAATAACCCGAAGATACTTTTCGACTTTCTCCCTTTTTTTTCACTTGTTTTACTTACCATTACACAGCATTTCCACACTAGGGAACTTTGAGAAAAAAAAAAAAAAACAGAAAAACGATATTAAAGATCAGAAGCGAAAAATCGTGAATTATGCTCAAAACTGAGAATTTGAGGCCCCGTGAGGATCTGGAAGATATTATTTGATTTACCCACAAAATTTTACATGCGGTTTACTTACTATTACACAGCTTTTCCAATATAGGAAAAACTGAAAATCGGAAAAAGGGTTTTTTAATCCGTCCTCCTAAGGTGGTGTGCCAAATAAGGCCATGTAGGCCAATAAGACCAACCCCTAAAATTTTTCTATGTAGGGTGGAGAAAAGTTTCTAGATGTTTATTTCACCATCATCAGAAAGTCTAACTGCTGATAAAGCGTTATCACTAAACGGCTTGCTATTAACAGGCAAAAGCGTAGCAACAGTTTTTGCAAAAAAAGCCTTAGAAAAATTGTCTGATCTTATTTTACAACAAATTGTGATTTTTCATGGTTCATTATAGTTTATTGGTATAAAAAAAGTTGTTTGCTGTTCCACAAAGCTTTATTTATGTAGTTGATGAATTCAAAAAGCAAAATTTTTCTTTTACCTTCATTTATTCCTATGTTTTGGTAGCCCTAGAAGAGTAGACTGTAGCCCAATAAGGTCGTGATTGCCATTATTTAGATTCCAGTGTCCTTATTAAGACACCGAAAGATGGGGACGAGGATATGATCCTGTGCTGCATATGCTGCACATATGTGCATGAACTGTGTGCAGGAGTCACCAAAAAACAGAAAATGACGACTTATCAGTGCTCTGAATGTGACGATTGAAGCAAATACAGCATTTGAGTTTTTTAAATGGGGTTTAACATGTTTTTATATCGAGAATAAAGATTGTTTTTTTTTTTTTTTCCAGTTTGATAGCCCTGTCGTTTTTTTTTTTTTTTCGGAGTTAATGCTCTTTGAAAATCCGTGTTCTTAATTTTGCGAATTCGTCATTACTTTTCTTAAATTGATGAAAAACAAAATTTAAACTTAAATTTTAATATGGAATGGTTTGATTCGCGCTTTTTATGAAGCATTTGATGAATATACAAGAGATGGTGCCAATTGAGCCATTAATGAACGAAATATTAGGCCGTGAACCTTAAATTGGCCTTATTTGTCACATCTCTCATACTAGGGTTACGACTTTTTTTTTAAAAATCACAATTTTTTTTCATCTCCTGTTGCTGACTTGAGGAAATAAAATTTTTTTATTGCAGATGACTTTAAAAAGCATTCCTCGCACCAAAACATTTCAAGCTCAGTGCACTGTATACACGGTGTTGTAGCCGGTAACAACTAAAAAAGTAGAATCTCATATCATTCGTGATCAAATGAATAACAAAATGTAATGGTTGCCTTGAAAAAACAGTATTTAAAATGATGTGGGCGAATTTATGACATCAAAAACAAAAAAAATTCTCAGTCCCTGTTTTACAAGACCCTTGACATATGATGGGATCTTGGTAGAGGCATTGAAGATTTCTACAATTGCAGGACTGCAAGGTCAACTGAAGATGCAAAAAAGCAAGATTTTAAACCGGGGGAAATAATCCCAGAAATGATGTAGAATAACTCCAGAACTCTGAGGAACATTGCTAAATTTGAGAGTAAACAAACTCCATCCTTTTTTACCCAACTGCGCTTGCGCGACGCAAAGGAGGGTAATGTGTTTATGAGTCTATGTAGGTATGTTTGTTCCTATGTGGCGTTGTAGAGGCTAAACGTCTTGGCCAAATTTAATTAGTTTTACATCAATCGATTAGTCTTGACTTTGGAAGTGTCACTAAGCACATGACAGTAATCAAAATTCGCCATTTCAACAACCAATCGCCATATTATCGGTTCGGGATCGTGTCGCACGCTACCTGCGTGCTACACAGCGTGCGACAAATGCAGGTAGCGTTTTCGCTGCCTGAATTTTTTGTTTGCTATGTCTACTAATTCAATTTTCATTTCTAACATGTTGCATTTGTTTTTGTCGTGATTCAGGGGACTGAGTTTCGCGACGTGTACTTTTTTGCACATATAAGTCCACACGGGCTCTTTTAGTTTCGCGAGAAAGATTTGACTTATACGACGTTTCTGAGCTCGCGTCATCATGAGTTATACAGGCTGTTTATATAGCTGTGGTTGACTTAAGTTCGCGCATTTTTGCTTAAGTTCAAGCATATGTAACTTCAAGCCGAGTCAGGTCCCTAGAGGGACTAATAATCAGTAGTTTAGACCACCGCGAGTTACTTAATATAGTACAGTAAAAATAGGGGTCGGACCCAAACATCCAAAAAAAAAATAAGCTAAACCTGGTGCAAATTGTTTATTACCCTCCCAATAAGAACAGGTAAAAAGTCCCACCTCATTGTGCGTCGGGTTTTGGAATGGGGGGCATCTAAAAATTACTGTTTTGGGTATTTTTTCAGAATTTTTAGAATAAATTTGAAGTGAGAATATTGTGTTATACTAAATTTAAAAGCATGAAATTAAAGGTGTTTGACCCCCAAGAGGGATGACATAACCCACCAATGCTACAGAGCCCCCCTATCCCGTAAAGTGAAGCAGTACCCCCCCGAACCCCTCTCCATACATTTCATACGGAAACATTATTTTATGCTAAGAAAATTGTTAGAAATCAAGTGTGTCCATCCTCCAAGAGCGATGGTGCACCTCCTCTCAAAGCTACAACACCCCCCTCCCCTCAGCCAAATAAAATAAATCCTCACCCCACCCCCCACCTTTTATTTCAAGTAGAAGTATTATTTCATGCAAATCTAAAATACATTAAATCAGGACTGTCCACCCCATAAGAACAGTAGTTCACGTCCTAAAACGAAATTATATAATAAAATATTATCCATCCCCCCCCACCCCCTCTAATGGTGCACATTTGATTCAATGGCCAGAAAAATAACGCTGAACTGTTTTTTGCTTTCAAATGATTTCTCCTAAGCTTGTAACAAAAAGTCTTCGTTATCAAGATGTTCTTTGGAATCTAGATCCTCAGCAAAATCGTTATTGTTGCAGCTATGTCTAACACAGTTTGTGCATATAATTGAGCCCTTCAGTGAACTTTCAGACTTTTCAAACATTCACTATATCCAATGAACCCCTCAGAGCAAGCACAAGATTTTAGACGCAGAAAGTCTTCTAGAGCAGAAACCTTGGCTGTTGTAATAGGACTTCATTTATATTTCTGTGGAGCTTTCTTTGCACCCATCAAAAATGACACTAGCTTTCCCATACTTACAAGTGACCTACACACTGCATTGCTGGCATATTTCCTTGAAGCTTACATATCATTACCAAAAATATGTTCAAGCAGGTATCTTCCATCTATTACATATGAGGCAGTAAGAAGCAAAGGGCAAAATTAAAAATTTGGAGATAACCAGTACAAATGGTTGGTGAACCTCTCCTCTATCTTGGGGCAAGAAATGGTACTAGTAGACCTGGTAGTTGCTTCTATACAGCATGATTTAGAAAAGAAAATCAATGAAAGCCTACCTAGGATTTTATCTTTAAACGCGTTTTATTCAAAACTTGAAAATGTCCACTTACATCCCTTTGCTTCTCACTGCCTCATGACACCAGCTGTTCGTTCTGTGATTTTGGATGAACCTTTTGCTTCAGATAATAGTACTTTAACGATACAGGATTTCTTTCCTCATGAAACCAGATTAATCGAATACTGATGGAGGATCAGCGCATAACTCGTACCAGAAGTTTTTAGCCATTTGTTATTCCATCTTTACTGTTCATACCATTCGGTGTAAAAGATGGTTTGGGCTTACACGTCTTTACAGATAGTAACTACTCTCGTAACAGAAGCTAAAGACATAACTGCTTACCTCCTTTACAAAGAAATGCTACAAAATTGTTTGCCTTCAATATGATTTGATGTTACTACCCGAACGTTAAAGGTCTCATCGCAATTCACCTTATCATCAGCGAGCAATACCCATACCAACTTGAGAGGGAAGAAACTTCTGGGGCTTTAGAAACGGATTGTGATTTCCAAACTGGGAGACAAAAAGGTGTAAACATTTAGCATTCTATTGTTGTATTGCTCGTTGCTCTCATCAAGACTTGTTCTATCGTTGAATCACTACAGGTTCTAGACCACCTGAATTTGTCACTGCGTTAGATCGATGGATAGCTGATGTTTTAGCTGATGTTTGATGTGATCAAATTTTTTTTTATCGCATAATGTACTCAAAAGTTTCAGATAGTGTTGCAAGTATATGTCCGCATATTTAGCATAATTCACATAACCAGCTGCGTAAAAGAGAGGTAGCTTGGTGTTTGCAAATGAGAACCCCCACCGACTTAGAGGGTGCAGAATTGCAGCATTGCTCATCTCACTATTGGCAGTTCCGGTTTGTCCCACCCTTACGGTGATGGCAAAAGATTGTAGAAAAGTTGAAGTAAGTTAATCAAGAAGAAGTAGGGAAACTTTGGTCAATTTGGACTTTTTTTATGCTGCACAGGAATTTTGTTTTCCAGCGCTCTAAACAGTTTAATAACTCCAGTCACAAATAATTTGGTTACTGAGCTCGCTTAGATCTTTTAGAATTATCATTCTGACATTACCATATCATTGTGAGGCATTTTGTACTTCGGAAAAGTTTAAGTCAGGGAATTTTTTTTGTGAACGTCACTGCAATAGTTGATTTTAGAATGTAAATTCAGGGTCCCCCCCTCCTCAAAGCGATGGCGCACCCCTTAAGTGTGACGGAGTACCCATCCAGAATAAAAGTCCTCAATAAAGAAAGAAATACCCCTTGAAAAAACTGTCTTAAAAATTCCAATGATGCAAAGCTGCTCCATGGACACCCCCCCCCCCATTCCCCTCTCCCCCGCCTGTGCACCCCTGTTAATTAGAATTTTTTTATGTGAGAGCTTTTGTTTTACTATTATAGAGTGGTTTCTGCGAGGTTTCAGAATTTTTTTTAAGTAATAGAAATTATTTTTATTTAAATAGAGGATTATTTCGTCTCCCCCCCCCCTTCCCCCCAAAACCCGACTCGAAAAGTGCTGGGACTTTTTACCCCTTCTTGCTGGAAGGGTAAGAAGTAATTTGCAACAGGTTTCACTTTTTTTTTTTTTTTTTTGGATGTTTGGGTTTGGCCATTTTTTGGCCTAATTTTACTGTACTAATAGTCCTCACGATATAAATTCTCTCAATAAAATCACAAGATTGCAAAATTTACCGTCTTATAATCATAATAACTAAGTCAGTAAAAATTAACTAAAAAGTGTAAAATAAAAAATTATTAACTAAAAACAAAAAATCTGACTGCGGAAAAACCGAAAAAACTAAAAAGAAGAATCTATAAGCGCAATAGTTAGGAATATTATTAAGTACGACTGAATAACTACACCATTGTTGTTGTTGTTGTCGTATGCCAGCTAGGCTGGCAATTCGGGGTGCGCTGCTTCACTTTTCCAACTGTACCGTAATTTGGTGTGAAGTCCGTCTTCTACAGTACACACATGCCATAAGGACCCGTTTATAGGGTATTCAACCATTCACAGCACATTCTCACAAAGAAAGGACAAGGACAGGAGAGAGAAAGTACGTCCGTGCCCGAGTCGGGATTCGAACCCGGACCTTCCTGTCGCAGTCAGACATCTCTGACCACTAGACAAGGCAGGCGGCTAACTACACCTTTGAAATAGTTTTATAATCCATATACACACATAAGACAAATCATAAATTCAAAAGCAGAATAGAAGGATCAACAGTCGGGGCCCATTCAAAATTTTCGGGGTTCCTTGACTGGTCAAAAGGGAATGGGCCCCGACTGTTTATCCTTCTATTCTGCTTTTGAATTTATGATTTGTCTTATGTGTGTATCGATTATAAAACTATTTCATTGGTGTAGTTATTCAGTAGTACTTCAAAAAAAAAAAAAAAATTCTTTCGTTAACTATTTGAATATTCCAGAAAGTTATCAAAATTTCTTTCACGAAAAACTTTATTTCCTGGAATAAACCAGGTTTTATAAAATATCATGCAGTTAAGCTAACGACAAGAAAACTCTCAAGTAATAAAGTTTCAGTTTATGTTCCGGTGGAGGATGGAATTATTGTTCCAATCACTATCGCAGTTAGGTGTCTAGCGAAATGTTGTGAGAAGTGCTGCAGATCGGAAGCTTAAAATAAAATTTTGTTTCCAAGAAGAACTGTTTCTCTCGTTTTAAATTGACAGTTAGGCACATTGCAAGAAAAAGTATCAAGTAGTAATCTAGAAAAATTCCCTTAAGAGGGTTGATATTCGGTGGAGTAAATTATGAAAGAAATAGTCACAAAATACGCTGAATGTTCTGAAAATTTTGATAGAATGTTTGATGTTTGGAAGGGCGTCAAAATGATCGTACAGACAAAACAGGGCAATTCCATTTTAATAGATTTATCATCTGTTGCACAAAACACCCTATAATCACTCTAAATACACTCTTTAAAAGAGAAATTTCCAATCCCAAAAAAGAATGTACAAATTCTCAGAAAAAAATGCAGGAGCGATAGTGGTGAGATAAATATGCAAATGATTTAAAAAATCGACAAAATGTTCAAAAATAACCAGTTTTTTAAGTATCTAATGTGCCCACCTTGAGTGGCTATAAAGGTCTCAATTCGGCGAGGCATGCTATCAATGAGTTCATTGATGGTTTCTTAAGATAACTTTAGCCAAGCCACATCCACTGCTGTGCACCCATCTTCAATGGTTTGAGCCAGTGGTCCTCGGTTCATGTCACGTTCAATCAGATCCCACAGGTGATCGACAGGATTCAGATCTGGAAAGGGTGCTGACAGATGAAGGATGTTAAGTCCAGTCAATCTGTTACTTTAAGCCATGCAACATGCGGCCAAGCATTGTCTTGATGTAACACTGTGTTTGGCGCTGCCTGAAACAAAGACAAAACAACGGGGTCCACAACTTGCAGGACGTAGCAGTCCGCTGCCAAACTACCGTCAATGTATATCAGGGGCATCCTGTAAGCAAACATTATGCCACCCCAAACCATGATGCCCACTGCTACCTGACACAAGGTTATCATTGTCTACTCAACACAGAGCTAGACGCATGGAGTATTGTCAGCATCATTGCACCTGAACAAACGAATGCGGCATCGAGCACAGTTCTCGGATGAATCTCGTTTTTGTCTGCGTGCGACTAAATGATGGCCGTCGACAGATAGTGACGAGACGCTATGAATCAACCTATTTCACCGGTCCTGCAGGACCGTCGCCATAGGGGGGGGGGTGAGGGGGGTGTCTCACTCTCTCAGTGATTTCATCCACTCGGCAAAATCAGTTCATAAGTCAGCATTTTCAATGTTTCGGAATTTCAAAGCTTATTGACAGAAATTAAAAAAAAAAAAGTTAACATATTCATGCAAAGTTATACACCTAACCTTTTCATACTTTGCGCAAGAGAAAATAATGAATGGGATCTCCGTTTATATTCATTTTCATTTTGCATGCACTATGCCGATTGCTTAGTTTGCGACTGCTCATTTTGCCGAGACAATAATCGTCCACTCAGAAAATTCAGCTAGAGTCGGCATTTTTGCTTTTTCAGTTGATCCTGTATTCTAAATCTTTGAGTGAAGTAGTATGTAGCTTGACCATGTGCACGTTTTCACCTTTTATTGAAAAAGAAAAAACCAAAAAACATGTATATTTTGCGTACTGACGACTATTCATCTGAAAGCCCACCTGAAAGACATAATCAATTCGCCGACTGCTAATTGCACAGTATTCTCAATTTACTGACATTTACTTGAACAAAGTATTTTGCCGACACTGTATCCAGGGACACGCCGAACTTAAATTCTTGGGGGAAATTCTCAATTTTCCGAATGATAAAATACGGATATGCAATAAAAAATGCAATAATGTCTTAAAATTTGCCGAATAATCAGACAAATTTGGAAGAATAAGGACTTTTATGGAGGCCACTGGGACCTCCCAATGGGCGCCGCCTTCCTGTACTCAGTCTGCAATTTCAGCTACAATCAGCAATTTTTGCTTTTAGAATGAATTCTAAGTTCACTATATCTTTGATAAAAGTTAAATGGAAGTGTGCACATTTTACATTTTCTCATTTTAACCAAACTTACAATGCAAATCATGAGTTCTAATAAGTGTTCATACTGTAAATTTAAAAAAGATAATTCAATCTTAAAATATTATTTAGAAATATCTGGGAAGCTGTATCACGCATGAAGATTACATGTGAGCAGCCGAGATGTAAGATTCAAATATTTTTTTTTTTTAAATAGTTATTTAATAAACTACATAGAAACCCACGGAAAGTCTCAGTTTAAAAACACAACTACATTAATAAACATGATAGCTTTGGATAGTGCACAGTGAACACATTTATAAAATTGAATCATCAATAAAAAAATTCATAGCAAAGTAAAGAAATACATAGGGTGTCGAAATGGTAAAAAAATTAAAAAAGAGAGAAAGATTTTATTACAACACAAAGTCCCATTGGTATGTATTTTAAGTGTTTGATTTTGAAACGAACTTCTGAATACACATTCAGCACCATTTCCCCTTTTTCTAGGCTGACGGATAAAAACCAAAATAGTGTTCTACTCGCAGGGGTTATGCCTATTTGTCGACCACACAAGTTTATTGTGTAACTAAAGCAAGACATTTGTCCGCCAATTGTAACACTCAGAAATGCCGTCGTGGAGACGGCGTGGCGTAATCGCGTGTAGGGGTGACATTAGAAACGTCAGACCTTCAGGGGTCTTTTCTGTTAAAAACCTTTCTCTGGAATCTGGAACTAGGAGCTCGAGGGAAAATTAGAGAAGAGTTGGATTTGGATCAACTGTTGTTGTGTGCTTAGGACGGTCTGTCCGGCCCCTGCTGTGTGAACTTTCCGCCTGAAGAAGGAAAAGGAAGGTTATTGGCGTTGGAGCTTTGAAGAGATACAAGTGCATTGAGTTTGTCCGGCTCCCGAGTTTGGCAGAAGACTTGAGTGACTATCCTGCATCTTTATTTTATTCATTATGAATTCCGAAAAAAAAGACTAGTTAAAATTTTGAACTTTATTCACATGTGAATGAACAATAAATATCATTGCGCCAAGTAAGGAAACATCTGAAAAAGCATTTTACTTGAATTTGAGAAAAAAAAATGCTTATTGAAATGCAGCAGAAAAAGTATGATTATTTTAACTAATATTTTCAAAGCATTATTTTAATCTTTCCCAATATATATATATTAGGGTGGTCCTTATTTATAAGGGAAATTTTTTTTTTCGGAATTCAGCAAGTGACGGCCCCTAGTTTTGTGACACTATAATAAAAAGTAACGTGTGCAAAATTTGAACTCGATCGGTCAATAATAACACGTGCCCCTGGGCTGTTGAACTTTAACACTTTTAATAATTTTCCCACCAATCTTCCGATTTTTTACTTCAGACCCAGTACATCGTTTCTCCTAGGTTTGTAAAATGTTTTTACAGTGAGGTGGCACTAAAATTAATCTTTTTAATTACTTTATATATTCTAAAGATTTTACGTTGAATAAGAATGAAATAATGCTTTAGAAACTTTCCTTAATCGTACGCTTTTCTCAATGTATCTCGATACTGTGTATTTTTTTCCGATAGTCTTGGAGGATTTGTAAAATAAATTGCTTTGTGACTCATATTTGGTAAATTAATTGTGAAATTCTTCGATTAATATTGTGCTCCTCTTTCAGTTGTATCATTCACAATTTTTAGTATTTTAACAATCTCTCTTCCCTTTAAATAACTTCCTTCACTTTGCCGTGAATCAGGATCAAATTGGAAAAAATCTTTAGTATTTGTAACTTATCCCAAACAGTTTTATTGACTCGTAATTGATTCTATAAAGAGGAAGATCTCTACTAAGAAAGTATTCCAAATCATCTACTGTTATCTGAAATTCGTTAAACAGTCATCAGACACGTCTTCCTTATCACAAGCATTTTTTGGACAAGTCTTTTCCTATCTTCAAAGTTAATTCCTTTATACAATACGGTCAAAAATACTAGTTTATACCCTAAATACCATAAGTGATATATGAATTTTCCAATCACTGCTTCTGCTGCATGTTTGTCGTCATTTTGTACACTGCTAGTTTTTCAGACATATTATATTATTCAAAAGAGCCTCGATTGGGTTGCTGCGACAAACCATATCTTCATACATCATTTAATTGTAAAACAGCTTTGTAAAACAACATTGAAGGGCTTTCTTTTCATATAAGGTCAATTTAAATTGTTTCCTAAGTATAAAAATTAAAAAAAAAAATTCTTTTTGCCACCCATGTGGCTCAGGGATAAGCTCCTGGTTGCCGAAAACATATCCGGGTAGGAGGAAATTCGCCAGGAAATATTATTACAAGTTATGAGAATTATCTGTAATCTTTCTCAATTCCGCTTTTTACGAACAATAATATGTCATCAACTTCGTCTTTTAGAATTTAAGTGGTATGTGTACTTGATTGTAATGTTATAAGTTCTGAATGACAGAGATTTTTCCATAAAATTTTGAAGCGCTTAAATGATTGAATATCTGATCTAGAACTAAGAAAGGCAAGAACTTCTTTAAGGACACACTCTGCAGTACGATTTCAAGTGCATGATGATGGTAATCCAAATGTAATATATCGCCGTTCAGTTTTTGCTCTCAAAAATTGTAGGCACAATTAATACAGTTGGTATTGCAAGTCGTTGTATCAAAGACTACAGCTAGAGCAGTTAGCAATAAAGAGCTATCATCTAAATAGCGTATACAACTGAAGAAATATCTAAGAAATTCCGAGTAGCTGTTCAATATTAGTGCCTGAAGCTATGACGGTAATCCTGTCGGCGTTCTTTTTTCCAGTTACATCTGGATGTAGCTTTGTATCCCAGTGAATAACTACAAAATCTAAATTTAAATTCATGAAATTTAATTTTCCTCTCGAAGATTTTCTTTTGCTCTCTTAAGTAATGTACGATTGATCACTAGGTCATTTGGATTTAAATTTACTGCATCTACATACGCTGTAAATAAATGAACATCTTTATCCATAATATGGTATTTGTCTAACAGTGATGAAAGGCGAACAGATATCAATAGTTGTCAAGCTTTTTTGCATTGTGGTAAACCAGCTGTAGAAAACAAAAGTTCAACAGGTTAGAATAGATACCCATTTCGGTTTCTAAATCTTGTGAATTGCAACAATTTGATGATAATAAAGGACTATGTACTGAAATAGAAGAAAATTAATTTAAAGTATATATTTCTACATTGTTCCGACCTGGATATTTTTTTTAATTTATATTTTAGCCATGGAAAATACAGTATATTTTTATGTTAGCAGTAATCGGGGATTTTTCGAAATTTATATTTTAAAAATTAAAAATTGCATAAGCATTTAGGTATGTTTATAACTAAAGAACAGCGAATTAAAATATAATTGTAATTACTTATTTTATAGCATTGAAAGCTTGCGACTCGATTTGCCACACCTATTACATACACTGGGAATTTTGTAAATCAACACCCCCAAAGCCTAGAGGAGGCAATTTGTTGCTGTCAAAGATCGTTCATTAATGGCCTAGGCCACTCATTAATGGCCTGTATAATCCCTTGTGTCCATCTTGGTGGGGAGATACGTTCCCCTGCCGCTTGGTTGGAGCTAGCGCAGAAGAGCGGTACGCTTGCCCCAAGGTCATTGGTGTACATTTTATTCTCTGTAACATGTTAAATTTTACAGAATGAAAGTGAGAGAGTGGTATATCTAGAAGTAGCAGCACCTATTAAGGTTCAAAATTACTTTAAATATTAAACGTTAGAATATTTTTACATAAAAGTGAGAAAATCCGCAATTTTTTCTTCGAATTTTAAAAAAGGGGGCCCTAGGGGCACGTGTTAATATTCATGGATTGACTTAAAATTTTGCAAGGATCATTTATTTGTACAGTGGAACAAATTGAGGGGGCGTCGCGTAAAATATCTGCAACTTCAAAAATAAGGACCACCCTAATATATATATATATATATATATATATATATATATATATATATATATATATATATATATATATATATATATATCTTCCGTTAAATATTGAAAAATAAGAGTTCTAAGTAAGTTGCTGGGATGAAAAAATCGGTGTGAAAAGTTTCAAAAAAGAAAAGAAAAGAAAAAGAAAGGGGAGGGGGAACAAATGAACGTTTTTTTTTTTTTTTTTTTGCTGTAAAATTTCAGAAGAAAATGCAATCTTAAAATATTATTTAGGAACATTCAAACATGTACATCATTAAAATTACCATTTACCAAACCAAAGACAGCTGAAATACCTTTCAAACATTTTTTTAACCAGGTAAATAAACATGATAGCGTCCTAGGGCATACCCGTACAAAAATTAAGAAAATATGTTTCAAATATAGCAGGGATCTCTAACCTTTTTCACTCACGGGCCACATTGTAAATTTTTCGAAGCGAGGCGGGCCAGTCTTATAATATTTTAGCTCAGACGGTCTATTTAGCATTGCCCCCCCCCCCCGCCCCGCCCGTACATTGCGAATATTTTTTTTTTTTTTAATTAAGCGCTCAGTGGTGGTTTTTGAAAATTTTTAGGCTTGCTTCTAAGTTGCTATATTTCCTTATACATATTTGCTGTTAGCTAAATTAAATAATATTTTACGTGCCATAAATCTCTAATAATATAACGATAGGGAGGCTTGTAAAATTTAGAATAGTTCAGGAAACTGAAGGAAAAAGGATTCTTTGTCACAAAACAAAGTGAACTTCTTTTTAAAAAAAAGGCTAATGAGTGAGTGATACAAGACAAAACTATTGCAATGTACTACAAATTTATTTTATTGAATTAATGACGATTAAGAACTTGGAAATAAATAAGAACATAACACGTGTAAAACTTATAAAAAATTTAAAAAGTTTAAAAAAATAATGAGTAGATTGCATTTGTTTACCGCTTAAAATTTCGTTTCATTCAGGGACAAACTTTGTAGTTTCGATCATTTAGAGTGATTTTAAATGTTCGTCTGATAAAGAAGATCTATACTTAGATTCAATATACTTAAATTTTGAAAACGTCTGTTCACACTTGTAAGTGGATGCAAAAAGAGAAAATATAGCTCTTTCATAAATTTTTAAGGTCTTTTTCTGGTAGAAAACTGTAATAAAATGGAGCACCTGTTTTCCCTGATGCCAGGAAATGCCCAATGCCAGGGGACTAACGGGAGAATGTGGCGCTGAGAGATTTGTTCTCAGAAAGAGCAAAAAGAGAGATGGGTGCTCCACTCGTAGGTTAACGGTAAAAATGATGAAAAAACGATAAAAATTAACGGTAAAAAGATTTTAAATAATTATTAGTAATTAAAAATAATATCACAATTATATTTCCAACGAGACTGTCTCAGCTCCGAAAAATAAAGTTTGTAAGTTTCCCGCGGGCCGGACAAAATCAGTTCGCGGGCCGGATCCGGCCCACGGGCCGTAGGTTGGAGAGCCCTGAAATAGAGGAAAAGATTCAAAATCCTGTCTAGAAAAGTCACACCAGTAACTCTAATGAGTGTTTAAAAAATGAGTTATAAAAAATTAACGTAAAATGAAAATTATCAAGAGATTCTAGATTCCTGATATTTAAATAAAGTAAGAAAAAGTTTTCAAAGCGTTAACAGATTGTTTTAAGGTTGCATAATTTTGTACTTTAAACAATTAAAAACATTAGAGTGAAAATTGAAAATTTCGTCGTGAAAAACTAAAACAGCTAAAATGTTTTTTAAAAAGAAAATCTGGAGGAGGATCTCCTACCTTTTTTTCTTTTAATAAATAAAATGATTTAAGGAAGTAGCTTCGGAGGGAGGGACGGAGGAACCGCAAAACCTAACCACTTCCTTTTACCTTATGGTAATGAAATGTAATCTAAGTTGCGTTTTCAGAAACTTACTGCAGGAGGGCCCTATGACATCAACGAAGATCGTCTGAAACTTCATTTTTTGACATTCAATTTCAGAAAGTTGTCGAGAGAGAGAGAGAGAGCCTCTGAACCTCGTTTACCACAAATGGCCTACAATGGCACTCTTAAGATCTCAATTTTCAAAAAGTTTTCGAGCGAAATCACTTCGTATCACCTTCTCCTAACATCACCAATAGTCGTTTAACGTTTAAAGCTATATGTTTAGAACTACAATTCAAAAAACGCTTGGGGAAACACTCCGATTCTCCTTTCTTAAATCCTGTGGTGTAGCAAAGATTCTGTTTCAGAAGAGGCCCAGGTTCTTAGGTTCTTACCTCAAGGAGATTATCACATTAATTATTTTTCATTGAATTGCTCAATTGCTTTCATTATAGATAATGCTAATTATTTATATCTGCTTATTATTAATGAATAATTGTTTAAAACACCAATACATTCCTATTTGTTAAGTCTGGGCATTTTAAAAAGTGATAAATAACCTCAAAATTTATGCATGAGTTATATTCTTATCTAGAGAATAGAAATACTGACATGTTTTCTCCTTCAGTATTTCTGAATATGGTGTTTGGGAGCTGATCCTGCTAAGAACAGTGTAAAGGCAATGTTTTGCTAAGTTGGATGAGGGGGAAGAGTGGAAGGTCTTACCTAAAATTGCTTAATACTTAAGGCCCGAAAACCGCATTTTTGAAAACATTACGGAACTGCTTGGGAATCGGGGGCTCGCCCCCGAAAATCTTCCGAAATTAAAAGCCGAAAAACAAGGTTTTAGGTTCTCTTTGATCTCCAAGAAGGGTTATGCCCTCAGCCCCTCTCCCTGGGCGCTGGGGCCCTCTCCTGGCTACGCCACTCAGGAATTCATATAGACAGGGTTTTGAAATTTAAGGAAGATCCAAAGAGGTTCAAATTCATATTTATAATCATAAAATTGCTCTTTTCGACACGAACGATTTATCGTATAGTTATGAATTTGGGCTAAATGAAAAGCCTATAAAAAATGAACGAAATGAAGTTCCTTTAAAGTTTAACTGTAATCTTTAAATTTGTGAACCTTGGTTCAAAGCAAATGAAAATGGTTAGCAACATATAACCACCAGGAGATATTTTAAATGCAATCAACACAAAAAGTATCCTCAACAATGCCCGGCAATGTCGATTAGCGACAACCGTAAAGCATGTTTGGCAAGAAAGCCGAACGAAAAAGAAATGTTGTCTTTCAGTAGTTCTTAAATCGCAATCGCCGTCGGTTCTTCTTCAACTTGCTTGCGCATTTCGCTAATAAGTTTTCAAGTAATAATACAGTAATAATAAACGAAATTTTGATCCGTATTTTCTGCATAAATAGCACAGAAAATACCAAAATGAGTTAGGTATAAAAAATGAATTCATTATCGAAGTACAATCTTCAACAGTTTTAGCATTAGAATATTAAACTTATATTAAAATGACATCCTTGCAACGGAAATTTAATTTAATTTTGTATTATCTGTAAACAAATCAATATGTATATGTTATTTATACTATTCCATGATTTACCTAATTCGGTTCACCTAAATTAAATAGAAATCGCTCCAAGTTATCAAAGATCAGGGGTAAAAATACTAATATGGCTAATGAATTGCAAAATCATCATTTTTGTGCATAGTAGAGTAGATTGAATTTATCTTTCAAGGGGGAAGGGTTGGATAGTCATGGTATTCATTACATGTGCATAAACTACCATACTGGGATTGCTAATGTGTGGTAAAGTAAAAGGCTGTGCACCTTTAATCCCGAAACCACACGGAAATTTAATTTGGCGGAATTCATAATTTTGGAAGGGTAAAAGTTTAAAGTTTGAAAAAATGCAAATAAATATTAATTTAAATTTAAATTTTTAAAATACATAAAATGTTTTCATTTTTATGTAAACAATTTTCTGAATCGTTTTAAATTTTACATTACTTTAACGCTTGAGGCAATAGTACACCTGATGGAGCATCTTCGCTGAGTAGCAATAATTTTAAACCAGTTAGCGGGTATGAGACAACTTTTGACACGAAGAGATTGCTTCTGAAATGGGCATGATGAAATATTACGCCACATTATAAAGTTTTTTCTTTTTAGTATTCATCGTGAAATTAGTTGAGCAAAGCTCCATTTCCAGTTACAAGACTCTTAGTTCGATAACTTTTATTGTAAACAATCGAAAAATATTGGAAGTTTGTTACTACCACTAAGTAATTCAACCGTCATTGAAAAAATGCTGCGAGATAAAAAATGGATACGTGTCAGGTGTAATAGAAGCAACTCTGTTCACAGTGGAGAATAAGATGAAACAATTTGTATCTCACGTATAACCACTAATCGCAATACATAATTCTCTAAATTTCAAGAAATTAAAATCTCCAGAGAGATTTATGTTATGTATCGCGATCAATAAGTCAGAAGGGCAGGCGATTAGTTTACCTATTTCCCATATAGATAGCTTTATGTTGCATGCTTAAGGTTGGGTTCATTCAAAAATGTATTTCATTTTGCTGCTGGAAGAGGGAATAAGAATTGTATTTAGGAGCAAGATTTGAGTTAAATTTACGAATTAGAATATTTTAAATAATTTAACTTTTTAGTATTTGGATTACGTTTCTAAACGTGGAAATACATTTCCTTCGTTTTGAAGCTGCGAATATGGGGAAAAGAATGCGCAAAAAGCTTTGTAAAACATAAACAAAAGAATTGTCTATAATACAGTTGTCAGTAGAAACAAGACAGTTTTTTTCTTTCTTTTAATTTCATGGTTTACAAATAAAAAAAAGAAAAGAAATGACGCGGATAGTGACCAAAATGTGCACGCCTATTTCTTTTTCTATAAGGCAGTTCGATTGACGATTTTTATATAGTTTGTTCCATAAGTTCGCGTCCACGTACTCCATTTTTAATGCTTTATGTAACTTAAGATAATAACTGTAACTATATCTATGGAAACAACTATTCAGTGGAACCATTCCTACCCCTAATGACGACTGTGCCTCTGCAAATTAAAATTTCGATTTCTCAAAGGAATACTTCAGAGCAGCAAACTTAAATAAGTGCTCTTACTACCTGCATCAGTTTCAGTTATCATGTACAACATTTACGGCAAGTGTGTGTTTTTAAAAATTTGAAATAAAATTTTAATCTAGACAAATTTTGAATCGTTGCAAGACACCAATATTAATGTCCAACTGTCATTTTTACCTAAGAAAATAGAAATTTGACATAAATATAAGAAAATAAAATGTAGTTGACGTACGTCTTTTTATGCAACTTACACTTATCTAATTTTACTCCATGGCATGCTACTAAATCGCCACGGAAAGTGCAAACAGACACATTTTGTGAAGTTATTTATACTAAGTGAACGTTTTTTACGGAATGTGCTTGCATACCTGAACACTTACAAGAACTTATAAAATGAGGCAACCTAACACGTGAAACCTTGAAAGTAAAAACACCGTCAGAAAATCCGTAAAACTGAATGTTAACGGCTATTAATAACAATGACCGAATTCCTTATTTACTGTACAGTGGATTATCTGTTTAGTTTTTGGGCCATTGAGATTTTCATATCTCAAGATGATTTTCATATCTGAAAATATTGTAACGGTGTCCTATTTTGCATATATTTGTAATAAAATGTATGTGAAGAGTACTATAGCATGCTTTAATGTCTTGACGTATACAAAACCTTCAAAGGTTCGACGGTTTTCGTATTCGAAGCACCACGTAAAAGGTTGTCTCACAAGATATGCAAGACAATCATTTGTCTCTGCATTAAGACATTGGATGTACCTCCCATCTGATTCAACCGCAGACAACGTGCCATGGACACGACAGAACCAAAGAATATCGTTGAAAAACCCGGATAACATGCCTCATGCTTTTCGTTTTTACTTGATGCTATTTTTTCTGCAAATGTTCAACTTTATGTGCTATTTAGTCTTTTGAAAATTTGAGTCTAGAGTGGTGTGAATGCAGTTTTTTTACTGTCATTTAGCTAGAGTTCGTCCATTTAATTATCTAAAAGACATGTTGCATTGAGAAGCTCCCGGGCAACGCCGGGTAGTAAGCTAGTATATATATATATAATGTGTGTACGTATATATCTGTCGGGTCGGCAAAATGTTAGGAGCCAGTCGGCAAAATCAGTTTTAACACCCCCTCAAACGAATGTACCTGGCGACGGCCCTGCGGTCCTGCCTCGGGGCATCATAATTTGGGGGCATAATGTTTTATCACAAGACGCCCCTGGTAGACATTAACGGCAGTTTGATAGCGGACCACTACATCCCACAAGTAGTGGAGCTTGTCGTTCTGCCTTTTTTTCTAACCCCCCGTACCTAACATAACAACAACCACCACAAGACAATACCAGATTGCATGTCACACGACCAACTCGTAAGAGCCTAACCGGATTCCTTTCCTGACCTGCAGCCAATTTCAGCGTTTCAACTCAAATGATCTTCGTCTTAGAATCCTAAATTTCGTTTTAACACTAGAACCACGGAGTGGGTCAATTGGACCTAAAATGAAATTTAATTTGTCACGACACGAAAAGTAATGATTGAAGAAAAAATTCCTTTAATGACTTTTAATAATTTAAGGTAACTAACATTCTGATACATTTAAAAAATCGTAACATAAATAATTTTCTGACTATCAGCATTTATACCTAGAACCGCGGTGTCGGTCAATTTGACCCGGAAAAAAGGTTAATGCACATATGACGGTGAACATGCATTTTCACAGAGGTAATTGTGGAACACTTCTTCCCCGCCCTCGAATTCCTGAAAAGGACTGCAACAGGAAGTTTTAAAATATTTTAAGCAATTATCTGAAAGTGATTAAAGTGATAATAATGATGAAAGTATTTTGACTTTATTAGTAATAGTCACTTAAACTACTCAATTTTTGGACAATCCAACTCAATGCAGAAATGCTTATAATTTATCTGACAAAACTAATTAATATTCCAAGAAAAGAAATACTCACGGAAGGAAATTTCAAAGAGAAATCAGCAATAACAATCAAAGTTGGAAATTATGAAGTTGCCAAGAGAAAAGAATTTTGAATCTCGCTCAAAAAAAAAAAAAAAAAACGAAAGAAATGATTCTCTGAAGAAGTTGGGAGTCCAGCACCACAACACTGTGTAAACCACAACAGTCTGTCAAGTACTCGGCTTTTTGTTATAGATTAATGAATATTGAAATGCATAAAGAAATGTACTGAAAATGAAACACATCGGCATATTCAAGAAAGAGAATAGAATGACAATACAAAAAATATATGATGTTATATAATTTTTTTATACACGTAAAGTATGTTCTGCAAAAGGACTTTAACTGCATAGCTCGTGGTCAAATTATTGGAGACCATCATTTTTCCAGAATATAATGCCAAGAGACCAAGTTGATACAATGATAATAGAAAAAAATGAGATTCTCACGCTTTGACATAAAGTCGGAAGTATTTTTAACCTTGCTTGACTATCTATGCCTGGGTTTTGTATGCAAAACTAACTTTAAATTTGTTTTGTAGGCGGCAGTTCATTAAAGACTATTCAGAAGAATTTCGTGAAAAAAAAATTATCTCCAAAAAAAAGGAAAAAAGAAAGAAAGAAAGAATGGAAAATAACAAAGTGACGCAACAAATGAAAACGACGAACAACCACAGATTTAATGTAAATGAGTCCGGTACTACGGTACTACAGCTCGATATGTGTAAATAAAACTATAGAATCAGTACAAAATATAAAGCCCTCATTTTCAAAATGTGCAACACTTAGTACTTCGTTTTATACACAACTCATTCAGTAAATTGGATTACCTAAGTTGTAAAACTAGTAACTTCTTACTTTAAAAAAAAAATGCGTGTAAACTATTTTTTTCATTGAAATCAGGAAATGTATGCCATATTTTGTTGAAGATATGTTAATGTACTCAAGGGAATGGTATTTTTAAATAATACAAGTTTCGTAAAAATTTAATTGATTTTTACAAATTATTTAAACGCTGAAAAATATCGATGATTACTTTTTTTTTAAAAAAAATCCAGTGAACTAAATTAAGCGCTTATGCATCTTTTGTTCTTTTACAATCGAGGGTTAGAATAACCAGCAGTGTTAAGTTCATTATAATTTTTTTTTCTTTAATCATGTTAGTTGCAAGGGACAAAAACAAAAGATATTCCGTATTGAGTGCTTTTTTTCCTACTGTTTTCTCTCACAAATCGTCATTTCTTCATCCGAAAAAAAAATTAAATAAAAACAGGAAACCTGACTGCAAAAAAAAAAAAAACAAAAAAACTAAAAAGAAAAAAAATATAAGCCCACTAGTTTAGAATTTTATTAAGTACTAGCTGCGTGCCCGGCGTTGCACGGGCTACTTAAAAAAATGAAAGAGATGTCCAATTGATGTTTTTGTATTACTCTGACATCAGTTTCTAAAGCGCTAAGGAATAAATAAATACGCGTAATGCAAGGTTTGCAAAACACCAGTAGAGCATATTTTTGTCAAAAATCTCTTTAACGTTAATCATAGTTATCAATGATACAAGTTATGAGTATTTTCAATTAGCACAAAAGATGAAAATATATGCATTATCAACTATAATCTGTGCTCACGTTAAAATGAATTACATCTGATAGACTATATCTGAATTATTTATGTACAATTACAATCAGCTTTTTACATAGAATGACATACACTTTTTGGTTGTTACGTGAAACTAAAGCACCAAGACTAAATAACTACCAATAAGCATTAATTTAATACCAAGTCATCAGATTCCCATTCAGCTTTAGTTAAAATCCTCAAAAACAATCTTTTTTGTTCAACTCTGTTTCAGAAAGAAATCCTAACAATCTTAATTTAACATGTTCTTTTAACGATATAAACTGTATTTTAAAAATAGAAACAGGAAGGAAAAAGAGAGTTATTACAATTCGAAAACTCACCCATGTGACGGGAAAAAGGCCAACAAAATAAACATAATTAGTCGCACATCTTAAATGTACCAAAATATAAGGCCGATGAATGATAAAGTTACACTACAATCAATAAACATAGCTAAAGAAACAACTTTCATATTCTGAAAAGAGTTAAGAACGTTTATGTAAAAAATAAAAAAAAGGACAGACGATAAAATAAAGGCTATGTCCGAATAGGGCAACCAATTTTAAA
Organism: Uloborus diversus; assembly: GCF_026930045.1. Classification (NCBI taxonomy): domain Eukaryota; kingdom Metazoa; phylum Arthropoda; class Arachnida; order Araneae; family Uloboridae; genus Uloborus; species Uloborus diversus. The sequence goes on from NC_072733.1 coordinate 153,083,666, forward strand.
CTAATTTAAAATGAAATTCTAGATGGAAACGTTGTTTTAAGATTTGGACAGCAGCCAAAAAAATCTCTTTTAAAACAATTATTCGAATTTTACTTGCTCACGCCAATGCAAAATGGCAACAGGAAAGAAATAAAAATTCCTGAATAACGTTATGTTAATTAACGTTTTAATTAATATCTCCCCTAATTAAAGTCGCACAATTATGAGATTGGTCCTATTGTTTTCTTTGGAAAATTTCGAATTGATCGGTATCTCGTTTGACTCTCGATTCGCAGCGGTTCTCGAGAAAATCGATCTTCAGATAGACAGACGGACGGACGCGAACAGATTTTAATATTGTAGTGGATTACTGAATAACTACTCTAATGAAATAGTTTTATAATCGATACACACATAAGACAAATCATAAATTCAAAAGCAGAATAGAAGGATCAACAGTCGGGGCCCATTCCTTTTTGACCAGTCAAGGAACCCCGTAAAATTTGAATGGGCCCCGACTGTTGATCCTTCTATTCTGTTTTTGAATTTATGATTTGTCTTATATGTGCATTGATTATAAAACTATTTCATTGGAGTATTTATTCAGTAATGCTTAGTAAAATTCTAAACTAGTGGGCTTATATATATATATATATATATATTTAATTTTTTTTTGGTTTTTACGCAGTCAGGTTTTTTGTTTTTATTTAAAAATTATTTTTTATTTTACTCTTTTTAGTTAATTTTCATTGACTTAGCTATTATGATCATAAGGTGGCAAGTTTCACAATCTTGTCATTTTATTGAGAAAGTTTATATCGTGAGGATTTATTAAGTAACTTGCGGTGATCTAAACTACTGATTATTAGGCCCTCTCGGGACCTTACACGGCTTAAAGCTACATATGCTTGTCCTTTAGCAAAAATGTGCGAACTTAAGCCAACCACAGCTATATTAACAGCGCGGAAAAGTCAGTCAGTCAAATCTTTCTCCCAAAACTAAAAAAAATCCGTCAAGAGAGTACACGTCGCGAAACTCAGTCCCCTGAATCACGACAAAAACAAATGCAAAATGTTAGAGATGAAAATCGAATAAAATAGACTTAGTAATCAAAAAATTCAAGTAGCGAAAACGCTACCTGCATTTGTCGCACGCTGTGCAGCACGCAGGTAGCGTGCGACACGATCCCGAAGTGACAATATGATGACTGGTTGTACATATGGTGAATTATGATTACTGTCGTGTGTTTAGTGACACTCCCAAGCTTAAGACAAATCGACTGACGTAAGATTAATAAAAATCGGCTCAGGGGTTTAGCCTGTACAACGCCACATAGGAACGAACATACATACATAGATTCATAAACACATTACCCTCCTCTGCGTCGCGCACGCGCAGTCGGGTAAAAAGCCCCATGTAATTTTGAAATACATGTATGCTATTTTCATTGCACAACGTCTAGTAATATATATTGTGAATCCAGTTTTAAATTTTAAATAGGAGAAAATAAAAGTGAAATTTTAAATAAGAGAAATAGCCACTTAAATTTCCGAGTCAATTAAAAAGAAAAAATGAAAACTTTCACTGAAAGTGCAGCAGTATTATATTAATTTTCAGTGAATTTCTTTCTATTTTTTCAATATAGAGAAACTTCTTAGTTTAATATTTTAATGATCTATTTAAACTTAATCACAGGAAAAGGAAGTGCAACCTTTGGTAAGATTTTATTTCCCGATTGCGCGTGCGCAACGCAAAGGAGGGTAATGTGTTTATCAGTCTATGTATGTATGTCTGTTCCTAGGTGGCGTTTTACAGGCTAAACGCCTTGGCTAATTTTGGTAATCCTTACGTCAATCGATTTGCCTTAACCTTGGGAGTGTCACTAAACACATGACATTATTCAAAAGTACCATTTCAAAAAACAGTTGCCTTTTGTCAGTTTGGGATCGGCGCACGCAGCGTGTCGCACACTGTATCGCACGCTACCTGCGTGCGACAAATGCAGGTAGTTTTCCCTACCTGAATTTTTACCCGACTGCGCGTGCGCGATGCAAAGGAGAGTAATGTGTTTATGAGCCTATGTATGTATGTTTGTTCCTATTTTGCGTTGTACAGGCTAAACCCCTTGGCCGATTTTGATAAATCTTACGTCAATCCATTTGTCTTAACCTCGGGAGTGTCACTAAACACATGAAATTAATCAAAATTCACCATATCAACAACCAGTCGCCATATTGTCAGTTCGGGAGCGTGTCGCACGCTACCTACGTGCTACAGAGCGTGCGATAAATGCAGGTAGCGTTTTCACTGCCTGAATTTTTTGTTTACTAAGTCTACTTATTCGATTTTCATCTGTAACATTTTTTTTTGGTCGTGGGAATGAGTTTTGCGACGTGTACTCTCTTGACGGGATTTTTTAGTTTTGGGAGTAAAACTTTTTTGGCGACTTTTCCGCGCTGTTAATATAGCTGTGGTTGACTTAAGTTCGCACGTTTTTGCTTTATGCCGAGTAAGGTCCCTAGAGGGACTAATAATCAGAAGTTTAAGTTGTTATCAGTAGTATTTTGTTTTTCCGGTTACGCATTTAAACTCTCCCTTGACCTTGATTCATCCATTTGTTCATTTCGCACTGAGGAAGGAGGCTATTGCCTCCGAAACATGTCGTCTACCTTTTTAAAAACGTTTTATCCTTTTTGTGCTTTTAAACGTTGTTCCATTTTTATCTAATTTACCTTGCACAAAGCTATCGCTTTTCAATTTACTTAGCTTCAACGGGCCTAGGTTATTCATCTGTACTGTTTGCACATTTGGTTGTTTTTGATCAAGGTTGACCGTTCTTTTTTGTGTACACCATGTCATCACTTTTTAATCGTTTTTCCAAACTCCGGATAAATTGGTCAATGTTTTTCCGGTTACGCATTTAAACTCTCCCTTGACCTTGATTCATCCATTTGTTCATTTCGCACTGAGGAAGGAGGCTATTGCCTCCGAAACATGTATGCGTTTTTAAAATATTTTTATCCTTATTGTGTTTTTAAACGTTGTTCCATTTTTATCTAATTTACCTTGCACAAAGCTATCGCTTTTCAATCTACTTAGCTTCAACGGGTCTAGGTTATTCATCTGTACAGTTTGCACATTTGGTTGTTTTTGATCAAGGGAGACCGTTCTTTTTTGTGTACACCATGACTTCACTTTTTAATCGTTTTTCCAAACTCCGGATAAATTAATCAATGTTTTTCCGGTTACGCATTTAAACTCTCCCTTGACCTTGATTAATCCATTTGTTCATTTCGCACTGAGGAAGGAGGCTATTGCCTCCGAAACATGTCTGCGTTTTTAAAAACTTTTTATCCTTTTTGTGCTTTTAAACGTTGTTCCATTTTTATCTAATCAGTAGTTTAGACCACCGCAACTTACTTAATAATCCTCACGATATAAACTATCTCAATAAAATCACGATTGCGAAATTTGCTGTCTTATGATCATAATAACTAAGTCAATGAAAATTAACTAAAAAGGGTAAAATAAAAAATAATTATTAAATAAAAACAAAAAACCCGACTGCGTAAAAACCAAAAAAAAACTGAAAAGAAAAAAATATAAGCCCAGTAGTTTAGAATTTTATTAAGTATTACTGAATAACTATCCATTGAAATAGTTTTATAATCGATACACACATAAGACATCATAAATTCAAAAGCAGAATAGAAGGATCAACAGTCGGGGCCCATTCAAATTTTTCGGGGTTCCTTGATGGGCCAAAAAATAATGTTTGTTTTTTTACGCAGGTTTTTACGCAGTCGGGTTTTTTGTTTTTATTTTAATGAGAAGATATTAGCATATATAGCCACAAATTTTAGTTCCAACGAACTTTAGCCACGCAGCGTATTAATAATAGCATTAGTACTTAATTATACACATTAAGGTTGCTCAAAATAAAGTGAAAAGTTTTATTGAAATTTAAATAAGGTACTTTCTAGTAATAAATAATAATATTATACACCTCGAAAAAAAATTTCCCTCGTTTTCAATTTATTAGTTAATCGACACGAAAATGCAGATTTTTTTTTTTTTTTTGGTATTCAAAAAAGGTTGTGTTAGCTTTACAAATACAAACAAAACCATTATTTTGCTAATTGTGAAAACATTTAGTTACAAGCATTCTTTGTTTTAGATTATCATTCACCAGATTTAATTAATTGTTCAATCCATTTTCATAAATACAGAATCAATGAAACTATATCAACAAATAGACGATGTAAAATAAAATAAAACATAAAAAGGCACAAATTTGGCTGGAAAACTGCAGCATTTACAGTTTTTCTGCAAATTTTGTGCCGCTTTTCCTTTGTTACATTTTCTTTTACTGTTGAAACTAATGTATTTATTCAATTCGTAAACACGGACAATGTTTTATTTAAAAGTGCAAAACTTAAAAGTAATCTTAACCTCATGAACTTTCAAACTCGAAGATTTGAAGGGCAGCATCGTACTTGATCTTCATAATTCAAAAGATTGTTACAAATCTTTGTAAGCGAGACTTGCTTTTAGAAAAGTTAAAAAACAAACATTACAAGTGTTTTAAACTAACGCAGAAACAATCCCAAGAACACAATTCTTGTACAGTAATGAAATTTAGAACATGCAATAGTCTGGATAACATATTCAAATGACTAAACTTTCAAGATCATAGGTAAATGTAAGCACAAGAAGAGCAATTTCGAATGTGAAATTAACATTAATATCCGACTTACTGCCAGAATTCTGAACAATGTAAAGATGCCCTATTTCGACCCCATGCCAGATTTCATCTTCCAAGTCTCTCTGCTCTGACTTTAGGCTTCGCCATCGGTTGATTGCAGTCAAGAACCCTATTAAGTTGTGGAAGATTCATGAGTCTAGTCCTCTGCGTTGCCGTTTAGGAACACTAATTATGATTTTTTTGAAAACGAAGGTTTTTCCTCTGATTTACAAGAATGTGTTTCTTTAGTTGCATTTAACACACAGTAAACTGCCGATTATCAGCAGACTGCTGATCAGTGGTTGTTCAATTTTCAAAAAAAAAAAGAAAGAAAGAAAAATGCACCCAACTTAATTTAACAAGTGCAAAATCTATGTTTTGACGTTCCAATTTCGTTCTTCCTTTCTTTTCCTTCCAATTACATCGATTCTTTTAAGATCGCAGAAACCTGATTCGTTGAAATCAAATTTTTAGATCCACACTGCTTAATGCTATAGATCTACTCTACTAACGCTTGTAATCTAGTACCCAGACCAGTTTTGTTCGAAAACATTCATCTTGCCTCCCCAAAACGTTTTTGGTATAACCTAACTTTGTCTGCTTTCGTTGATCTGCTTGCCTGATTCTTTTTTTTTTAACTTTTACATACACTATATGACCAAAAGATTCAAAAATTCACATTTTTAAGGATTTCTCCAGGAATAAGAGACTAATTGCTTTGTAACTTTTGTCACATAAAAGGTATGCGCCAGCTGTCATTTACCAAATTTACCAATAAAAGGTATATCCCTCTTGATTTTCGGGGATCAGTAACAAATTGAAGAAAACAAAAATGTTTTTTGATCATGATTCATCGTAAATAGCTGAGAATAAGCTGTAAATTTCAGAAATAAATCAGCTTACTATGTACAATTATTTTGCATACTTTTGAGAAAGTATCGCTGATATTCACGAATTTATAAGCATTTCTTTCAAAACTACGAATTTTATTTGAAGGTTTTTGGCTCCTAACACGCAAAGTTTTCCATCAAAGCTTATCAAACTTTCAGAAAAATTGCATACAAGAGAAGTTTAATATTAAAATTTGAAAATAAAATGTTGAACGTTTGATAAGATATGGACATTTAAAACAATTATTGTTTCACTGCGCATGCGCGAAAGATAGCGATTTGTAACCTTAATAATCTAAAACCCAACTAGATTCCTCAACACATAATAAACTTCCAGTTCAATGTCTTAAAAATTCAGAAAGTTATCGCCAATCTAATGCTCCGAATTTCAACAACATTTTTCCATGGCACGGAAACCGCGGATAAGCGAATTCGCGGATAATCTAAAAATTATATAAAAACGTTGCTAGGCTTAGTTGCTTAAAAAGAAGCTTAAAAGCATCCATACCATCCTCATACATTTAAGTAATAGCTAAAACAATAAAAATTTATGTAAAAAATGCGTGTAAAAGGAAAAAAAGGATTGTTTTTTATTGCAAATAGATTAGACACATACGCTAGCAAAGCGTGCAAGCAGATAATTCCAACGGATCAAGCCAGGATACAGTAAAAATGCACAGGAGAGGGGAGAGGAGTTTTTAAAGACGAATCCGGTCACTCGTTTACACACGTAAGTAGTGTATACCTAAAAATCCGTAAGTTATGTAGATATAAAAATCAGGTCTCAATCAGTTTGGTTTCGGTAACCATAAAAGGGTAGATGTCATTGGAAGAGGCGGGGGGGGGGGGGGGGGAATCAATGTGAATCTTTAAAAATACACTGCACTTATCAAGTCATAATGTCTGCATTTATCTGCATTCAGTTAATTATCACCGAAAAAAAAGGACTTTTTTTTTGAAGGTGTGAAAATTCGCGAATAATCGGCTCCGCTGATAATTCGCTCGTGGATAAACGCGAGTTTACTGTACTGATTTTTTAAGATATTCATAAACTAGAATCATTTTTTCCTATTTTGCGGATTATCTGACAAATTCGTTTATCCGCGGTCAAAATGCCACACTATTCCGCGAATAAACGGCAGTTGACTTTAGTTGTTTAGGGTCTATAAACCGAATGATCTAAGCGTTTTACTGTGTTTAGTTTACTTCAAGTACAAATAGTTAATCTATATTGACAAATAGAAAGATACTATATTCGTTCCTACTAAAATTCGAGTAAAAGCGTGAAGAATGACAATGATGCAGGGTATCGAACATGCCAAAAATGTTTTTATGAAGACAAACATCGAGAAATATGGCTGCGTAGCAATCAGTGTGCCTCCTGGCAATACAAAATGTGCATCGTTGCGATGAACAAAAAAAAAAGTCATTTTTGAGCTTTGTTTAGAAGGTTAAAAAATCAATCTCAGATTTGCTAACTGAATATTTTGTACTAAAAATGTACAATTTGTGATGTTTAAAAAGTGGGATAATTTTTTTTTTAATTTTTGTAAAAGTGATTTTAAACCTCTTTTTAACGAAAAAAAGTGTTTCTCTGTATTTAACTTAAATGCCACGGGTAGGATTAGTTAATGGTGTCAGATAATTTTTATGGAAGAGTTAAACGTAACATAGAGTACTCAGAGGCCGAAAATAGAATGGGGGACGAAATATGGCGTTTTTACCTACAAGCATGAAAGCGAAATGACTGAAAGTGCGGGATTTTAGTTAGCGGAATGGGGGAGTTCCATGCCTGTTGCACACTGGTAGTTAATACAGGGACGGTTAATGGTGATTGCGGATGACGCTTCCGTTTTCGTTCAGTGTATTCCATACATGGACGATTGGAATAAGATATGGTCATCTGGCAGGTGAAAGCAACATTGTAGAGTATGTTGGGTTACAATGGTGGTATGAGGACACGCGTTATCTTGCTGGAAAACTCCCTTGCATTATGTTCATGAATGGCAGCACATTTATTTATGTAGTATTATAGAATAACTTAAGTAAGAGGGGGTAAAGTGGTCATAGTTTAGGCTTAATATATATCCGTCTCCTGAAATCACTTAATCTTAACTTATAAGGCGGATAATAGTTAAATGATAATTTGCTAAACGTTCATAGTTTTTAAGGTGAACTTGATTAAATACATCTGCGTATAAATGCAACATATAGACTGAAATTAATTCAAGGTTGCGCTCTTATAATATAGTACTTTTCTGCAGCCACAGCTTTCAATATAGTCTAGTAGAACAAGTTATGTCCCAAAAAGTCGCTGTTAAATAGCAGTGAAAAAAATATAAATATAGATCCAGATTTGCTTCGTACACTTTGAATTATAAGATTGAGCATGATAAAAACATATTTTTGTCCTTCTCTCTTTTGCTTTTTTAATAAAGAAACATTATTTTCACTATCCGCTTTAGAAATAATATTTTTTTAAATATATAATACAAGGGAACAGTCATTTTGGTGCACGTGTATTTGGAGCTGATTTCACATGAAATTGGTTCCCTGAGTTCAAATATGAACTCCGTTTTTGCACAGGAGCTCACATTTCTAAGTTATAACATTGAAATGTATGTGACATGATCTTAAATTACATCCATAGATGAAATAAAAAACAAAATATGAAATTTTTATTCCTATTGTATTATACAAATTTATCAGAGCTCAATTACCAAACAGACCAGTTAGGCTGTTGGCCATGGGTCCCTGGTTTTTAAGAGCCTCAAAAACACTAAAATTGAAGTAGTCTACTTTTTAAGAAAATGAAAGAAAATTAAGGTACTCTCCTTTATTTATTTACTTTTTTTTACGTATACAAGTGGGGGATGCTTTGTCTCCCAAGTATTTTGAATGAGTGGTTCAACACCTTAACACCCCTGAAACCACCATCCCTGGTTCTTCATTAATACTTATAAGGTTTGACCGCAGAGGACCCCGAAAAAAAATTTGTTTAGGGTCCACCACTATATTAATTGGGTTATGAAAATATTATATACAAAGATCCAACTAGTCATACATCACGCGAAGCGAATATTTGCAAGGCAAGAACTTACAAGTTGACCTTAATTCGTTGAAGTGTTGTTACTAAACTTGCCAGATATTTACTCTATGTAGTTAATTTTGCTGAAAGTAACTGGACTGCTGACTGACAATAGGGCAAATATGCTGGAAGCTATCCTTGTTTCAGAAGACAATACTTGTTTTAGAAATGTGCAAAATTGAGTTAAAACTGCAAATTTTGGGTAAAGCAGCAGCTTTTGTCTGAAAACTAGAGCTGCTAGAGAAACATTCATTCAATATTTCGATTTAGAGCCCCAAGCATATTTAAAATCTGTTCTCATACTCTGGGCACAAAAAAAAAAAAAAAAAAAAAAAAAACATTTTTTTTTTTTTTCCCTGTGTAATTTAAGTAATTTAAACACTGAGTAATTAATATATTCCTGGAAAAAAATTGAAATTAAAATTAGTCAAACACTGCAAATAATGACAGTCAAATATGATTGAAATTCTTGGGGAAACATTTTTTGCCCATAGATGGCATCACAAATTAGTAATTTATTTGAATTGAGTTAATTTCTTCAAATGAACTAGCTGAGTTGAGTATTTTTAAATGTTAATGTTACTTATGACAGGTTTACATCTATTTTTTCAGCTATGCCTACTTGACTCCACCCCTGATCATAAATACCATATGAGAAAGAAAATGTCTGAGAAGACTAATTAAGTATTATTTTTCCTAAAATGCAATGCACTGTTACCTTTGTGTACCATGCTTATTACCTTTTAACGTATTGTAAAATAACAAAAACATTTTTAAAGAAATTCTTGCATTTATTATTATTTGCTGCAGTTGAAAAACCTGGATTTTATGACACGTTTACCCCACCTACGTTAATGAACTTTTTTGCTACAGTTGAAGTACATTTGTGATCAGGGTTGCCAGACGTCCCGGATTTTAAGGGACAGTCCCGTATTTTGAAAAATTGTCCCGCGTCCCGGGGAACTTCCATACGGGACGGCTAAAGTCCCGTATTCTAACTCATGACAATATTTCACAGAACGAGACATTATTTTAAGGTGGAAAAATAAAGTAAAACAAAAAATGAAATAATGAGCAATAAGAAAATCATGTGGCAACAAACGCAAAAATTGTTTTTGTTTCGATTTGGTTTGTATTTGCCCATTGACTAATCTTCATATATATAATAGCAAATGATTGAGTAACGCTCCTGACGTCCTCAACAATAGAACTCGCTCCACTGCATGATAATTTGATAATATTTTTTGGTAATGTTTGACACGCAGGGAAATGCTTTATTTTGACAGGGCTGAACTGGATCCGATAACGTAACTGTTTTACTGGTAAGATTGTTATTTGAGGAGAATGAAGAGTGGTCAACAATGAACGCTATCTACTGGAGTTTAGGGTTCATCCACTGAAGTTAGGGTTTCCATTTCAACTATCAAAATGTCCCCAAACAGGCAGTTGCTCCGTTCAAATGTTGAAGCAATTTTCACTCGTCATACCTAGACCAACGATTTTCTTGTTTTGGAAATATATCTGCGTGCATGCATCGTCAATCGCATTGAAAACGATTTTTATACTTTGATAGGCGACATTAGATGCTTTGCTGTGATTGAATTTTTCAGATTCATCATGAAAAGACGTCCCAAGACCCCCCCCCCCCTCCCCAACTCCTTTTCACTATTAGAAGCATGTCCCGTGTTTACTTTTCTTAAACCTAGCAACCCTGTTTGTGATTCAAATACAATAAGTCATTAAATTGTAGGAACATTGTAGGAACATTTGTGGAAACTGAGAAAATAATTATTGTAATATCTGTCCAGCATATCAGTACAACAAGTCACAAACTCACACTACTTTCAATTTTACAGAGAGTACAGCTAATCATTAACATGCATATTACTCAGCTACATTACCGGAAAGCACGTTCTTTTTTCTTCATACATTGAAAAAAAAAATTATATTTCTGAAGAATCATTCATCCTTCATAACGTCCAGTGTTCTATAAAAACCGGAAACTTCCTTTAAAAAAAATTGGTACTCAAATGAGACATTGAATGATCAAAGAAATTAGATAAGCGAGAGCGAAAGATGACCATAGTTAAATTTTGATCTGCTAGCAAGTTTTAAATATTAGTTTTCTCTTTTTAATTTTTCAAAATAAGTTGGCAACCTTGTACACAGCTAGTTGAACAATCCATTAGTTCTGAAGTTACTGTTTAGATGCTACTAATGCACTGCAAGATGCTACTGTTTAGATGATGAATGTTGATTTGAAGTTGTTGAAATTTCTCTCCTTACAATGTAATGTTGTATACAGTATACTGAATTACAGATTTATTGTGATGTTATGAAATAAATATGGGAGATTTTAAACATTTAGAAGTTTTAAGTTCTTGGTCTGGAAACTATATTTTTTTTATTATAAATCACATTTCTCAAGGGGTTCTAAGTTGTCTTAAGTAGCAGGATAACTTTGAATCAGGTAAATCATTTCATATGGTCTTCATAATTATTTTTCGATTTTGATTAACTATACAATACTTCAGGACTTCTTCTGTTTTGTGACATTAAATCCTCTAAAACTTAAAAAATATTAGCAGAGTAGTTGAAAATAGAGCAGTTGTAGATTAAAGTTCCCCAGAAAGAATGTAGTCTTATAACTGTAGTCCTCCTGGTTTGACATGTTTACATGTCAGATTCCTTGTGTTTTGTTAAGGATATTTAGTTTGCTTTGTAGAAAAAGTTCCATCTTGCAGAACTTGAGCCTAATAACATGCTATCAAAGCGAGTTTTAAGATCTTAAAAATGCGTCAAATGAAGCAGTGAGAAGCAAAGGGATGTAAGCGGATTATTTAAAGTTTCGATTAAATCACGTTTTAAGTTCAGATCCTATGTAGGTTTTCATTAAAAAAATATATAAACCATGTTGCGGAGCGACATCTACTAGGGCTACTATTACTATTTCTTGCCACAAAGCAGAGGAGAAGTTCTCCCATGATTTGCACTGATTAGCTCCAAATTTTCAGTTTTGTCACTTACATCCCTTTGCTTTTAACTGCTTCAGATGTCCTTTTTTGGATGTGCTTATTTCTTCTGAACGATTAATTTTTTTTTTATACAACTGAGGCATTCTTCTAGGGTGACCACTTAGGGAAGGGGGTCAAGGCGCAGACTGCGCCATTGAAATTTATAGGGGCTGTTTTGAGGGGCATTTTTCTCTTTTATTGGCGTGGGCTCTATGCAGTATTTAGGGGGGGGCGGCTCCCTTGCTCTTAGGGAGGGTGGGCACCCCTGCATTCTTACAGTTTTTCTTACATTCAATAAATGCACTTGACACATTAAATGTAACTTAAAAGATTACAAGTTGTGACTGATGGGTACAAATATTTCAATGAAGAGCTAACCTAAGGAAAAATTGCATTGGAAAACGACCATTTATAAATTATGAAAAAACATTGATTTTTAAGAAATGTGAATTAACTCGTCAATGAATGTTTTTTATCCTTCAGGCTCCCGGGGATGCTTCCAGACAAAAATTCCGCAAGTGGAACCACGAGGTTTATGTAAATTTTCTGAATCACCTACTCCAAGCCTACAATTGTCATCAAGTAGCCATTCTTCTACAGTATCACATGATTCATGGCAAGTTGCGTCTTTAAGACGAGAGGTCGAAATGCTTAAGTCGGAGCTTACGCAGTCAAGGCGCAGCATTGAATGTCTTCAAGAGCGTGAAAGGAAAATGAAAGAAAGGTCAGTTACTTAAAAAGATAGTTTTTCTACTTCTTGTTTTTAATCTAATTCTTTTACACAAACGCTGTGTGGCTGTTTCAAATGTCTTCCAAACAGTTTCACATCTACACCGTATCTCCGTTCCACATGAGTGGTTTTAAGAGCAGCCTTCTGGGACCTATTTCCTTCCTGATGCTCCATTCAACTCCTAGCAAAACGTGGGAAATTAAACTGATGAATTTCTCCTTTATTTCACTTTCTTGCTATCTCTCTCGCTCTCTCTCTCTCTCTAATATTCTTTTAATTTTATTTTATACATTATACTCAGTCAACTCTCGATAACTCGGAGTCTTATAACTTGAATATTCCTTTATCTCGAAATTTTCATTCGGTGGCAAAATAATGTGGCGTTTTCAATACAAAATTGTCTCTATATCTCGAATGTACTCCTTTTAAGTCGAAGTTTTTACCCGAGTTTGGTTTTTTATTTTATGCATAAAATGCAACCATAATAAGAGAAAAAAGCGTTTTCTTCCCTTTAACAGATTGCTTTGTTTATCAGCTTGTGTAAGCTTAATACACACAGTGTTGCGTTATTACGTAAGAAATAGACGATAGGACAACTTTTTGCCGTGGCTGACGACCTAAAATTGCATTGCGAGCTAAATCTTTAAGGGGCTTAAAATTTTGGCTGAAATTTTTTAAAGTAGCCTTTTGTTTCTGGATGACTCAACTAATCTGCTTTTAGAACAAAAAGACGTTTAAAAGCAATACGAACTGGAACTGAAATCAAGGGAAGAAATTGGGCCTATGACATACAAACTTAATGACGTTTTAAGATTCAATAAAGACGGACGAATTTCATATATGACCCGCTTTGTACATTGTTACAGAAAACCTTAATCGCGTACAATATTCTAATATAGTAATTTTAATATTAGAAGCAATTTAATGGTTACTTACACGATTTGAAGCAAAAATCTTACATTTGTTCACGATGCTGTTATTATTTTCAAAAGCAGAAGCGTTGGTAACATTTTAATCTTTATGTTGTAAAAGTATTTATTCTTTTTATAAATATATAAAGCTTTCATGAAAGCAACTCCCCTACTGACAATTGTAATTGCACTAGTCAGAGTCACGTACACAAGTGAATAGAATAAGTAAATTCGTTTTCCCTGTTTTAATGAAGAAAAAAACTTATACTAAACCTGTACTGGATAGTTAAAATATAATTATAAAACCTATTAAAACAGCTTATACTGATTTTTAAATTATCGCTAAAGAAAAATTTCCCACATTTCTCTGTTGAGTAAGCAAAATTGACGATTTATGTAACAGTTTGAACATTATTTTCAACATACTTTCCACGCGACAGATAATCATATTTATTTTTTCTCAAAATTGTTTCGTGTGGGAAAGCCATAACTTCCTAAATACTTTCTCAAACGTAAGGCATCATTTTGAAGATTGGGAAAACTAAATAGACAGTTATCATTTCGGCTGTTTTGTCGAAAAAAAACCAATTCATTTCGTTTTTTATTACGCATTGCTTTAATGTATATTTTCTCGAATAGGAGCCCCATTGATTAAGTTTGGCTAAAACGTCATACTAATAAAGCAAAAGTCGTGAGTTCGAAACTCCGTGACCCAAAAAAATGTGGGTTTAATAACGTACTTTCCTCACATAAATTTTGATCCAAATTTCCATGAATATAAAATCGAAACTCATTGGGGCAGAATCTGAACCACGGTTGTGTTGTTACATTGAAATCGGAAGAGGAAACATATTTTCATTTTAAATCGCAGTATAATACACAACGCGTCTCCGTTTAATCTACCAGTTTTCTATTTACGTAACCGTTAGTTTTAGATCCAGGCCTTCAATTGCAAAAATGTTATAAACAGTGGCGTCGGTATGGGGAGGGGACGTCTGGGGGTGACATTCAAAGTGGAACTGTAAGTTTTGAAAAAACAATGTGTTCCAATTCTTAAAATTTCCCCTAATATTTTAAATTATATCTAATCTATTAAACGCAGTTGCAACACCTGGGGGGGGGGGGCGGTGAACAAGAGGCACTCTTTGGAGGAGCACTGGTGCCACGTTAGATTTAGGAGTGTATGGAAAAAAATTCCTTCAGTTCTGAAATTTTCCTCCAACATTTTAAATTGTATTCCTTCTATCAAACACTGTAGCAGCGATACGAGGGAGGAGCTCCTTTGCGGCGCCTTAGAACCTTCTGGGGATGACAAAAAATTAGAGTTTCTGGAAAATATAAATACTAAAATCCTGATACGTTTTAAAGTATGTTTAATCCATCAAACGCAGTAGCATAACTACGGGGGAGGGGGAGGGGCACTTGTGTCGAGTGACACCCAAAATGCATGTACGAGTTACTGAAAATTTTAAATTCTGAAATCTCAATATATTTTGATCATAAATTTACTTTAGCAAGAGTTAAAAAGAAGTTCATCATACAATCAGCACAAAAAAATCATCAATTAATTAAAAAATCATCTTTCTTTTCTTCTTATTTTGTTAAATGTATTATCCTTTAGAGAAAAATACTGTCATCCGATGACACCAGAATGTTCCAAGGATTCTTTCGGAACATTTAGAATTGGGAGGCGTGTTTACAAATGTTTTACAACACGTGTGTGGAGAACCTTATTTTCGTTTAAATCGGAAAAAGAAAGGAAAATATAGCCAGTGCACCAAATTCAAATAAAGACCTAATTTAAAATTTAATTTAAGCTCCCTGCCTATACTGTAAGATGAGTCAGAAAAGATGTCACTAACCCATCGTAGTATTTTTGCGTGTGTTGGAAAACCGAAAAAACTGGTTAAGCATTTTTTTAATTTGTTTTCTCATAGTTTTCTTTTCCTGTAATGTATTGGTTAAGCGTTTCATATTCAGGGTGTCCGAGAAGTTTTTGACACATTTCGAAAATTCGGTTAAAAAAAACGAGATAGACTCTAAAATTAAATTACATTTATTACCTCATATAGTAAAGTTTTTTCTCAATGCAAAAACGGCCGCAAAATTGCAATGCAAAATTGGGTACGGGAATTTTTAAATCGAGAATTCCCAAACAGGTGGATCGGACGAGATAGTCCCATCCAGTGGCCCCCGCTTTCTTTCTTTGGGGATTCGTCAAAGACACTGTGTATTCCACCAAAGTGCACGACATTTCAGATCTTAAACATCGCATTACAGCTGCAATTTCACAAGTTACAGAATCAATGCTACAACGAACTTGGTCAGAAACTGATTATGGCATGGTTATTCTTCGTGCGACGAAAGGAGCCCACATCGAGGTGTACTGGTATGTTAAAAAAAAAAACTCTACTATATGAGGTAATAAATGTAATTTAATTTTACTTTCTATCTCGTTTAATTTTTTTTTCCGAATTTTTGAAATGTGTCAAAGACTTATCGGACACCCTGTATTTCTTTTTCTTTTCTTTACTTTACAATGATTCCATGTGATCCGGTACTTTAATTATTTTTTAATCCTGTTTATGATCTCATATGTTCTTTGACTGAAATTCTTGTTTGAGAATACATTGTTAGAACTACTCACGAGAAAGCTTGATGCCACTAAAGAAGTCTACTGCATTTATGAAGCTGGCGACGGTATTTGTTTGAAAATATTGAAGTTTTGTAGCTACAATTTCTACAGTTACGCTAAGTAACTAAGTTATTGAGCAACGGCTCTAAAACTGTAAATAGAGATTTACAGATTAGTCGTTATTCGTAAAATCATTTTTTTTTTTGTCGCGGCTTTTAAAACGTATTTTTAATTACATTTTAGAGCTACTGTTTCGAATTATCGTTCATCTAAACGGTTCTAAAGATGGCCTGCAAACGCGTTTTTCAGAGTTAAATTTCGAAAGTTTCTGGGGATGAATCCCCGAATCTTTTTAACCAATAACCTTCTCTAGACCATAGATAGCCTAGAATGCCTTTTAAAAACTGTAATTTTTTTAAATATTCTGGAAGAACCCCCCCCCCCCCCCCCCCACTCCACACGTCTTGCAGTGAATATTATACTCACGAAGATGTTCATATTAACAATACTTAAACCTAGTAGTGACTTCCACTTGAAACCAAAAAAACAAAAACCCGTTATCATTATCTGAACTTAGAATGATACGTTTGAAATAATAAGTTGTCATCAATTTCAATCATACTTTTTGACCTCATGACGGCCCTGCACATATGCGTCTAGAGCAGGTAATATAAAAAGCGTTGCGCTCATAGTTTTTATTTGTCTTTTGTACATTAGCCAACTAAAAATTTCGTCATAACATAAAAGTAGTTGTTCTTGAAAATTGTATGAATTTCATGTTTTCATAGAACATGAAACCATTTTTTTGTGGGGGGCGGGAGGGAGAGGGAGTGCCAACAAAAATTACCGCCCCGGGTTTCACCCAAGCTAAGTAAGCCACTGTATATAATAAAGTACCTGGACGAACGAGCCTCGTTCGGCTTTAAAAGAATTATTTTTTTGTCAAATTGTGTTTTTTAAGGTTCAATACTTTTCCAAATATACTTGAAAAGCTTCACGTTAACGAAATATTATGTACTCGACCTTCTTATAACACTAAAGTACCAAACAAAGAAGATTCTGAATGTAATTAAATCAACATTTTGCTTTAAACTATCTGTTACGTTTGTTTCCACTATACAACTTTCTTTTCAGTAATTAAAATATTTTTACCTTAGTTTTGCTATGGTGAAATCGGTTTTTAACCGAATACTTCCTTTCATACTATGATGCGTTTCACGATTTTATCCCAATCGAGATTTTCTTTTTGAATAAGTACTTTAATTTTTTACGCCAGAAAATGCTACATACAGCATGATATCCATCAAAACTGATGATCCACAAACCATTCCAACAAATGATAACAACTGTCTTAACAAAACATAAACAATCTCAAGACATACACTTCTTCGAAATAAAATTTAGATGCGTGATTTAAAAAACATGTTAAACTATTTGAAGTGTAAAAAGAAAATAAATAAGTAAAAAAAAATAAAATAGGATGGTCAAGCAATAGTTTCACTTAAAAAAGAAAAAAAGCCTTACATCAACTTACATAATGCTTTTGAATTTGTTTTCAGCCAAGTCTGTTTGAAATTAGCCAAGGGGCCAATATCAGCCAAGCCTGGCAACCCTAAGCAAGTATAAAATTTTAAAGCGAGAAGAGACAAATTTTCATTGTTATGGTTGCAAATCGTCTGCCTGATGCGTCAACTCACAGTTTACTTCAAGGCTTAACTCAACTTGACTTTATATTAAAAAACTTTTTTTTTTTGTAAAAAAAAAATCGCGTTTTTACAGAAAAAACACTGATGTAGATGAACTTAGAATGCAAAACTACAATTAAATCCAAAATTTCATCCAAATCGTTAGAGCCGTTACCGAGATAAGAAATTATATATATACCCACAAGAATTGCTCGTTTAAAGATATAAGATGTTACATTAAAATAAGATCTTAGCAGTTTGAAGTGGACAAAAAAAATTTAGTGAAAAAATACGATGTCTTAACTTTTTGTATGGTATCCAAATCCTCTACGTTGCATTTAGGGAAATTATCTACACTGAAAAATAATCACAACTCAAAAATTTGAAACATTAGCGACCAACATTCAAGGAGATATTCAAGTTCAACTTTTGTATAACCGTGCAGAAAATGAGACTGGAACCTATTGAACTTTCAGAGAAATGACATGCTGCAGAAGAGATCAAACAAAATATTTATAATTTTCATTGCTACAGAAAAATAATTGCAAATTTTATGCTATGACGCGCAGAAACACACTCCAAAAATTTGCACAATTTGAAAAATTAATGCACACATATAATTTTAAGCAATTGTTAGTCGCTATATTTTCCCTCCAAATGCTGCGATTAATTAACTGCGAGTGTAAAGTGGTGTAAGTCACTAAACAACAGCGTCTCATATCTTGGTGAACATTGCTAGTACTAATGTCTGATTGTTTGTGTTCGATTTTTTTTTTTTTCTTTTTTCATGCTTGTGATTTACCTAAATACAATGTAGGGAACTTGGGTATCATTAAAAGTTAGGTTTCGTATTTATTTTTTTCACTAATTTGTGCTTCAAACTTTTAATATCTTAACTCGCTTAACTCTGGATTTTATTCTGACCATTTTTGCAATTGGAAGAAGACATCTAGGACTAACGGTTGCGATAATAGAGGTCATGCAGGTCAAATGGGGGTGCGCTGTATATACAGCGTGTCCCAGTACTAACTAAATTATAGAATGTAGCTGACCGAAAAACTATAGAATATGACTAAAACCCCGACACAACTAAAAAAAAAGATCGAAAAAATGGAGAATACACAACTTACTTTCCTTTTCTCTTTTTTTACATATCTCGAATATGTCTTCCCATTCCTCGCCTTCCTTGAATTAAAAAAAAAAATGTCACTAATGTGTGGCACTTTTGTGTCCTACTTTTCATTGAAATGTTCTGTGTAAGTTCAACTACTCACCTCGTAGAATTATATAATCCATAACCCAATTCCTACATCGTACGAAATTCATATCATTAAGGAAATTCTCTTAGTGCTAGGTAATGTATGCATGTAATTTTCTTCTCCTTACCTTGACTCTATAATAGCTTTAGAACAAGGGTAAAAATACACCTACACACTTTCCCACAAAAACACTAACAGCCGTTCACCGTTACCATTAAAAAAAAAATAATATTGAACCTCATTAAGAATTTTAAAATGTTGAAACAATCTTTGAGTAATTTTCACTATCTTAAACCACATCACAGATCATGTGTATCAGCTCTTACAAGCAAATATAGGAAAAAGGCATCATCGAGTTGTATTAATTCAAAAATTTTTCAAAGTCTGTAAAGATTACGAAACCCATCGTCCACTGCGAATTAAATCTAAGTATCGTCAAAACAAAGTAAATGAATAAATAATTTACAATTCAAGTTATTTGTATGGCGCAGCAAGCGCAAATTAAAATAAAATTTCAAATCAATTATTTTAAAAAAACGAGCTGATGTGTGAATCACATGACTTCTTTTTACTCCAATTTAATGTCATTTCCCCATTACTGGCAATTTTAATGTGATTCAATAGTTTACTCTCTAAATATCACCGACAGTGGCCAAATGGAAATCAGATTTTTTTTTTTTTAAAAAGCCAAATTTGTCGCCAAGTTAGCGACAAAACTTGGCGACCAAAATACTGGCGCGATATATCGCCAAGTGTCCGCCAAATCATAACACCACTTGAGTTTACACCGAAATTAAAAATGAGTTCCCCCCCCCCAAAAAAAAGGGGCAAAAGACCCCCTTTGGAGCATCCGAATGCAACCAAAAAGGGAGGTGCACAACTAGACCCCACTAGGAGTCTACGTATCAAACTCCAACTTTCTAGGACATTCCGTTCTTGAGTTATGCGACATACATACGCACATACGCTCATACATACGTTACGAGAAAATTCGCTGTTTTTTTTTTTTTCTCGAGAATTGCCAAAATGGTTATTTCACGTGTCTATACGTTCTTAGGCATTTGTCCGCGTGTGGTCCAGTCGAAAAAAAACCTCAACATTCATTCGAGGGTGAGCAAAATGGTAATTAAGGTCGATTTTTGAGGGAAAATTTTTTTGTTAATACAATACTTCCTTTTTTGTAAAAGGAAATAATAGAGGTACTGTTAAATTGTTATCAAATTAAAAACTTTCTTTCAACCATTTGTTTAGTTAAAATATGAATTTGCACACAAACCTGTATTTTCAAATTTAAGTTACAGCATACTTTGAAAAATTATTTGCATTTCATAGAAACCGCGATTATTTATTTCCTGATATTTATATTTTTTCTCGGATTATAAAAGTGTTTGTCTTTCAATTCAAACATACATATCTCAGTATTGCTCCCTTTAAAATACGTAAGAATTATTTAAAATACCAGAACTCCAGATATTCTTGATCATATGAACTTTAAGTACAATAGTTTCCTCTCTTTTTTTTTTCAGTCCAACAGAATGCATGCGTGGAATTTACCTTGATTTCTGGATGCATTGTTATAATCTTTTTGAAAATCCAGTTCTTCTTAATTCTTCTTAAGCTGCTGCTTTAACTAGGGTTTCCAATCCTGCACCAATCTCAGTCCTATTGGATTTCGGGATTGTAAGGAGCCAATCCCGCGGGACTGACTTAACTCTTCAAAACGTTAAATTTTTATGCCAAAAAGAAAAAGTTGTGCCTTTTAGGAAGGACTGCTTTTGTTACATGAATTAGTCTTTATCTCGAATTCCGCTCACCAAGAACTGTAAAGTACTACAGAGTCGCATCTCAATTAGTGACTATGGTTTGGTACGAAAAAGTGCACTTTAAAAAAGTCCAATGCGTCTTAACAAAGCATCGCTCGTATGGGATAAGAAAATATTTTTGCTCAAAAAATAATGGGCTTCATGAAAACGCGTGATGTAGCTCCACTGCAGTTGGTTTTACTGAGATTAAATAATTGTGGACATTTATCAAAAGAGTCCCTTAAACTTCACCACCTTCTAATATAGATTTTTCTTTTCTTATGGAGGTTAAAGTTAAGGGTTTTTGCTCATGAACTTCAAATTTTGGACAAAAAAAGATGTCTATTTAAATTGTATATTACTCTAACCAATACATCTTGCCTTGTTGCTTCATTAACGTTGGTTATTACATCAGTACTTTTGACAGCAAGGGGTGAACGCTATCTGTGTTGCAGTCTCAAAAGTTTTGAATAATTTCGCTAATTTTACCTCTAATTAGGTTCTGGTTAACGCACAGATCAACTGGACCTGGGCCTGGGGACAAATTTCCTTAGAGCCCCCAATTGTTTTAAATCGTATACAGCATTAACCCTATATATATAGCATTAACCCTAGCGTCAATGACCAAACTATTCCCTTACTTTCAATAACCAGGTACCCGGGTACCCATTTTCAATTTATTAGATTTAGAAGATTTAGAGCAGAAAAATAATTTTTTTTCTGACACCTCTTCTATTTAATTGAAACATTTTCTTCCGCCCTCATCTGGGGAAGTTTGTGTATCCAGTTTTTACCAGAAAACGAAATGGCTTCTTGTTTTCCAGCGTTTTATGTTTACGTTTCACGCTAAGTTGTCTGTTAGAAAAAAATGTGTTTCTCCAGTTTTTTCGTAATACTGGATGTATTAGATTTTACACTTTGGTATTTCATAGTGAATTCGTAGTATTTTATTTATTTATACCAGTAATGTTCAACTTACGACCCGCGGACCACATGAGGCCCACGAAGCTCATACCATATACACATAGGCCTGTTGCACCAAAAAATATTATCTGTAATTTTTATCCTCACTATCATTTGCTCAACCTTTGCTGTCATGCCGTCTGACATTCGTAGGTAAACTCAAAAGAAAAAAAAAAAAAGACAGATAATATATTCCAACTGAAACATTATTGTCTATATATTGAGCGATACGAAGTTGCTAATTCGATATCGCTGACGATGTAACAATATGTTCGTACATCAACAAAAAGAGAAAAAAGCCGTAATTTTTTTTTCCACCTTACATCGTAACAAAAGCAACTCTGGAGCAACTAAAAGTCACAACTATTCCGTTTTATAACAAAACAAAATCTAGTGTTGACACGATTGATCAAATATTTTGATAATTTCGAAGCATTTGATCGAAAGGTGAAAACCAACGGGTGTAGTGCCCTATGAAATATAATTATGAGTATACTTAATTTCATTTAAAATCTTAATTATATCTGTAAATGTAACTTGAATGAATGTAAGTTATACGGAAACTTTCTTTGCGTCTAAGATCTGTACTGTGACTCGTATGTAATATGCAATGTTTTCAAGTGTTTATTAATTTTTATTTTTTATTTATTTTTTTTTTTTTACAGCGCGAAAAATTTTTCGGGCATGGGAAGTGAGTTCAATTCTTCGGTTTTACACCAGGAAAATAAGTAAAAAAATTGAAAAACGAACATTTATCGAAAAAAATTCGTTTCTGAGGAGTTTTTAGATTTTTGTTTTGGGGGGGGGGGGACGCGCTTGAGTGTCCCAACTTGCTACAAATGTTCATGCTTTTGAACTATACACTTCTCTAACCCTTCAGAAGAGTATTAATGGTGAATACAATGCTGTTTTCCCTATCAAATATAAATAATTACTATGCAACTGCCGAAAACGTAATACAATTTGGGGGCGCGATGTCAAGGGGGAGGGGGAGTGATGGGGGAAGACAGTGGTCAAAGTTTGATTCAAAGGCTCTTTTACATGAGAATCATCTCATCTCTTTCTTTGGAATCTTTGGTCTCAGAAGCATTTTGAAGGGGCATTTTTTGGCGTGCAGTGCAATGAGTACCCGGGTACCTGGTTATTGAATCTAGGTATAAAAATTTTAAAGGATAAAAAAACTCCCCCAAATTTTTTTTTGAAAACACGGTTAAAACTTTCTTTAGTTCAGATTCATGCAAATAACAAGGATTAAAAGCAGTTTTACCAAGACCTAGTTACAAAGCGTAAAAATTACGATAAAAGTCGCAAAAATTACCCGGATACCCGGTCATTGACGTTAGGGTTAAAAAAAAAGTCTTGTATTTTTGTGAAAATAATAAAAATTCCGCTTTTAACTAAATGTTAAACATTATTTTAACATTATTTTGCTTTGACTTAAAATTATAGAACAGAGAGGGGGGGGGCCTCCAAAGCATTGTGGGCCTTGGACCTCACTTTTAGTTAGTCGGGCCCTGCCTCTCACTTTAAAGAGACAATCATAAACTTGAGCATCTTAACGTACTGCACTGTTATGCGAGTCATCTAGTGTTTCGTCCAAGTTTCTGTCACCTCTTTTAGAGTCGTGCCGAGTAGTGAAGATTGCTCAGCTAATGTATCCAACATAATTTTTTCAAGGTACCACCCACATTTATATTATTAGCTTCACGGTGACAAACACATTGACAGGCTCTTCCTACAGGTTTCCCTGCATAATTTAGAAATAAGCAGAGAATGAAATAAAAATGTCAGTTGTTCATTGCTTTCTTCTTCGGAAAAAAATATTGTGCACTTTTAGTAAGTTAAAGGTTTTGAGCGCATTCCTTAAGTTTATAGAAGCGTTTCAGCATTGCATGCAGTCTACTCCAGTGTATTTTTCACTCTGTAATAAACTTTCTCAATTTTTTTTTAAGTCCAATTATTTTTTGATTTTCAGTATTTAGTGATGGTTTTCGAAAGGGCTCATAATATTTACGGATTTTCGCAAATGCTGAACTTATGAACACTGAAACCTCGAATGCGAAAACCAATTCCTTCCCAGAAAAATATACTCTTTTTTAATTGTTTTCTTAAATGGCAAATCTACCGTTCATGAAGTTTTTCTGGCTCTTCATGCAGATAGACAGAAAGGTGATTAAAACTTCAGATGATACTTGTAAAAATATTCGTTTTATGGGCGGCAGAAATTGTGAAACGTTTGCATGAAAAATCTTTGCGGGATCGAAAATCCCGCTGGATTTTTCTCGCAATCCCGCTGGATTAATCCCGCTAAATATCATGCGGGATCCCGCGGGATTCAGGATCGGGATTGCGGGATTGGAAACCCTAGCTTTAACTCATTTATAAAATTGTTTTTATTTGATCAAAATCGTAACACTTTGCTTCCTAATCTAGCGATTATTTATATATATATATAGAGAGAGAGAGAGCTTCAGACCTGTCTGTCTCTCGTGTGTACTGCAGTGGGTAGATAAACGGCTGTATCTACAGAATGAGTTTTCGATATATTTGTAAAAATGTGTGTTGGATTCATTACTAACAATAGAAAAATGCTGGAAGTAGAATTTTTTTTCAGCTGAAATCAAATAAGCAAGCTTGCACAACAAAGCTAACGTACAATAGATGACAAAATGCAAAAAAAAAAAAAAAAAAAAAAAAAGAAAAGAATTGAAGTTACTGCACTTTACTTACCCACGGCAGTGTAGACCTCTCAATCTCTATTATTTGTGATTTGGTTTAGTTTTTAGTGCTCTTTTAAATTTTTTTATATTCAGGACTTGTATGAAAAATAAGGTGAAGTTTAGTGATGGTGACATACTATTTTTGAAATACACTTACACTAAAAAGAATGAAATAGGAATTTTTAAATAAAAAAAAAATAGAACATACTCCAAAAACTGCAGTTGGAAATTGCTCTAAAAAGTAAAAAGAATTTCATTCTTTGAGCAGCATCCATACTACTTTTTGAACATAATTTTTGAAATCGGCGCAAAAACAATAGATAAAATCATACTTAAACATAACTCAATTACAAATGTAAATTTTAATGGACCCAGGTTCTTTAATAGAATTTGCATACAACATTTTTAACAACATATTTATGTATCGATATAAATGGTTTTCGTGAAAAATTTAAATGAACAATGGTTACACATCATTTTCTCTATCATTTTTGCGCCGACTTCAAAAATTATGTTTAAAAAGTAGTACAGATGTTGTTCAAAGAATGAAATTCTTTTTTCTTTTTACAGCAATTTTTAGCTGCAGTTTTTGAATTCGGTACTATTTTTTATTTAAAAATTTTATTGTTAACCAATAAATAATAATAAGGAAGACGCCAGGCCCTCAAACAACTGAAACAAAAGGTTTCGGTGACATTCAAAAAATGAATAACTTTTGCTTATTCAAAACTTTTGCTTTTGATTGAAATTTTTTCAGTAGGGGGGGGGGCCCCAGTTGCTGTTTGTGCGGAAGCCTCCACCTGTCTAAATTGGTCCCAGCGTGTCTCTTGATTCATTACAAAAACATACAATTTCAGTGCTGTCCCAGCAGAGATGCAATCTTTCGGGTCAAAGAAATTTCTTAATTCTAAAATCACTTACCGTAAATTCAAAGTTTCAACACCTCAAAATGTTCCGGTGCAATAAATAATCCATTTTATATTCTTGCTAAGAATTCCTTCTGAAATTCACATTCACTAACAGAACTCGAACATTTCTAATCAAATTTATTTGATTGAAAATTGAAATGCACTCGTTAGAATTAACAGAGTAACCGAAACAGAATTGAAACTCAACACAAACTTGACGCAACCAGATGAATTTGTTGATTTTGTTGTTGATCAAGGCATCCCCAGTGCCAGGTAAGCATGCCAGATGAATTACTACGCAATAAACCAGTTGCGTGTTGAAGACATTGCATTACATTTGGAGCTACCGCTCAGATTTCGATGCGGACTATACGAGCGATGCGTCTCTCCTCCGTTACATATAGCAATGACTGTTTATTGATGCAAATTACATATATATGAAAACTTTACAGCACGAAAAAGAGAAAGTACACCTAGACCGAGAGTGGAAGACAATCCTACCACCTTAAGTGCATGAAGCCAGCAGGGGGGCCATAAACTTAAATTTCTGGTAGGTCGGAAATTGTCAATTTGCCGAATGGAACTCCAAATTTTGCGAATGGTGATAATTTTGCCAAATCGTCAGAAAAAATTTGCCGAATAAGGAAATTTTTCGGAGGTCACAGTCACCTCCCATCGGCACGTCCCTGGAAGACAACACTCTGATCAATTGACCACTAATGCCTTCCGAGGTGGAGACATAACGATATTTCTGCATAACGTTGCAGTGATTTTGTTTAAGGCCGTGGCATCGGACTTGTGATTGAGAGTCCTGGATTCGATCCTAGCCGTTCGAAGCTCCGCCGTCTTCATTAATGGTGACTGAGGGACTGTAAATATGTTCGTGGTGACAAAGTCCTGCAAGTGAAAGGATACCTCTGGGGATGCTGGACCAGGTATTGCTCGATTTCTGGTCTGGATCAAAAAAACAGAGCTGCCTTCAGGGTCCCATTCAACTGGTTAAACCACAAATAGTGGTATGTACGGAGGACACGTGGAGTGAAAAGTGATTTCGTTTCAGTTCTTTTGGGCAGGCCCTGATAAACGCATGGGACAAACTGGGTCCATCCCGAGAGACCCCCAAAGTTTTATGGCCTCCATTTTTTCAGTTATATTACATCTATGTAGAATAGAATTTTTATTTATTAGTCTTCAAACATAAAATTACAAAAAACAAACTAGTTGTTAAAATGCTTTTGTTTCTTTCTTTAATTTCGCTCATCTGTTGGTTCATTTAAGTACTAAGTGCATTTGCATAGCAAGTTTTATTAAAATTATATTGCAGTTGATTCAAATAGGGTAAATATTGCATTGAAATGAGGATAATAAAAGTAGGACCAGTTTTGGTTGTATTTATGTCATTAATTTTAACAATTTTTAATTTTAACCCTTGAAAATTACCGAGATTTCTGTTTGAAATTAGATGTAGCGATACAAATAATGTTATCGAAGAAACAAAAATGAGTATTATGTATATGTGTATTTATAGGTTCAAATAACGCAACGAAATTGATCTGGTAGTTTTCAAGTTTATTC
Source organism: Uloborus diversus (assembly GCF_026930045.1). NCBI lineage: Eukaryota > Metazoa > Arthropoda > Arachnida > Araneae > Uloboridae > Uloborus > Uloborus diversus. The sequence goes on from NC_072733.1 coordinate 153,110,569, forward strand.
GGGACATACACATTTGTGGTTCGTATGTATATATACGCTGGTATGCAAAAATTAAGGACGACACGGTTTTTTCAATATAACTTTGTACAAAAGCTTTCCAAATCAACACATTTAATACCGTAAGATCCCCAATACGTAAGGACATGTATAATGTAAGCAACACTTTCTAAAAGAGAAATCAGAAGGATAAAAAGAAGCTTTATTGAAAAAGTAGCATGGAGCACAATGT